>NW_027554471.1:0-78443 GCF_053574225.1 Canis aureus
CACTAACCCGTACCCTAACCCATACCCTAACCCGCATCCTAACCCTAACCCTAACACGTAACTAACGATAACCCTAACCAAAACCCTAACACTAACGCTAACCCTAACACCTAACCCTAAACCCTAAACCTAACCCTAAACCAAAACTTAACCTTAACCCCTAACCCTAACATTAACCCTTATACCTAACCCTAACCCTAACCTGAACCCCTAACCACTAACTCTAAACTTAACCCTAACCCTTAACCCTAACCCTAAACCTAACCCTAATCCTAACACTAACCCAAACCCTAAACCTAACCCATAACGCTAACCTTAACTCCTAACCATAACCCTAACACTAACACTAACCCTTCACCTTAACCCTAACCCTACCCCTAACCCCTAACCCCTAACCCTAACACTAATCCTATCCCTAACCCTTAAACCTAACACTTAACCCTAACCCTAACCCTAAAAATAACCGTAACCCTTAACCCTAGCCCTAAACCTAACCACTCACCCTAATCCAAACCCTAAACCTAACCCTAAAACTAACCCTAACCTTAACCCTAAACCTAACCCGAAAACTAACCTGAAACCTAACCCATACACTAACTCATAACCTAAACCTAACCCTAACCCGTACCCTAACCCTAACCCGAACCCGAACCTTAACCCTAACCCGTACCCTAACGCTAACCCATACCCTAACCCGACCCTATCCCTAACCCGTACCCTAACCCTAAACCTATCCTGTACCCTAAACCTAACCCTAACCCTAACCCGTACCCTAACCCTAACCTGTACCTTAACCCTAACCTTAAAACTAACCCCAACACCAAACCCAACCCCAACCTAACCGTTAGCCCTAACCCCTAACCCTAACCCTAACCCAAACTCCTAACCCCTAACCCTAACCCTAACCCTTAACCCTAACCCTTAACACTAACCCTAACCCTAACCCAAACCCTAAACCTAATTCCTAACCCTAACCGAAATCCTAACCCCTCACCCTAAACCTAACACTAACCCTAACCCTTAACACTAACCCTTAACCCTAACCCTAACCCAAAACCTAACCCCTAACCCTAAACCAAACCCCTAAAACCTAATCCTAACCCTAACTCTTAACCCTACCCTTAACCCTAACCCTAACCCAAACCCTAACCCTAACCCCTAACCCTAACCGTAACCCCAAACCTTAACCATAACACTAACCCTAACACTACCCATAACCCTTAACCCCTAACCCTTAACGCTATAAGTAACCTTTAACCTCAACAATTAACTCTAAACCTAACCCCAACCCTTACCCTAACCCTAACCAAACCCTAACCATAACCCATACCCTAACCCTAACCCATACCCTAACCCTAAACCATACCCTAACCCCAACCCTAACCCGTACAATAACCCTAACCCGTAACCTAACCCTAACACGTAACCTAAATCTAAACCTGACCCTAACCCAAACAATACCCTAATCCTAAACCTAACCTGTGCCCTAACACTTACACTAACCCCAACCCTAACGCTAACCCGTACACTAACCCTAAATGGTACCCTAACACTAACCCTAAACTGTACCCTAATCCTAAACCTAAAACTAACCCTAACCCATACCCTAACCCTATACCGTACCCTACCCTAACCCTACCACAACCCGTACCCTAACACTAAAACTACCCTTAAACCTACCTCTAACTCTAATCATAACCCTAACCCTATCTCTAAACCTAACCCTAACCCTAACCCTAACCTAACCCTAACCATCACCCTAACCGTATCCCTAACACGTGAACTAACCCTAACCCTAACCCTAACCCATAAACTAAACCTAACCCTAACCCAAAACCTAAATAGTACCCTAACTCAAACCCTAACATGTACCTTAACCCAAACCCTAACCCTAAACCTAACCCTAAGCTGTACCCTAACCCTAACCCAAACCCCAACTCCTAACCATAACTGTAACCCTAACCCTAACCTCTAACACCAAACCCTAACCCAAACCCCTAACCCCTAACCCTAACCCGAAGCCGAACCCGAACCCCTAACCCCTAACCCCTAACCCTAACCCTAACCCTTAACAATAACCCTTAACCATAACCCTAACCCTAACCCAAACCCTAACCCTAACTCCTAGCCCTAACACTAACCCTAACCCGTACCCTAACCGTAAACCGTACCCTACCCTAACCCTAACCATAACCCGTACCCTCACACTAAAACTCCCCCTAACCTAACCCTAACACTAATAAAAACCCTAACCCTATCTCTAACCCTAACCCTAACTCTAGCCTAACCCTAAACCTCACCGTAACTGATCCCTAACACGTAAACTAACCCTAAACCTAACCCTAACCCGTAAAGTAAACCTAACCCTAACCCTAAATAGTACCCTAACCCTAACGTGTACCTTAACCCTAACCCTAACCCTAAACCTAACCCTAAGCCGTACCCTAACCCGAACCCTAAACCTAACCCTAACCCGAACCATAAACCTAACCCTAACCCATAACATAACCCTAACCCTAACCCTAACCCGTAACCTAAACCTAACACTATACCTAACCCTAAACAGTACCCTAACCCTAACCCTAAACCCTAACACTATACCTAACCCTAACCGAAACCTAACCCTAACACTAACCCTAACTGTAACCTACCCTAACCCTAACCCTAACCCTAACCCTAACCCGCAACCTAAACTTAAACCTAAACCTAACCCTAAAGAGTACCCTAAAACTAACCCTAACCCATACCCTAACCCAAACCCTAACACTAACACTAAACCTAACCCTATCCTGTACCCTAACTCTAACACTAAACCTAACCCAAACCCTAACCGTTACCAGTACCCTAACCCATACCTTAACCTGTACCGTAATCCATACCGTATCTCTAAACCGTACCCTCACCCTAACCCTAACAAGTACCCTAACCCTAATCTGTACCCTAAACCTAAGCCTAAACCGAACCCTAATCATAACCCTAACACTAATCCTAACACGTAGCCTAACCCTAACCCGAACCCTAAACATAACCCAAACTCTAACTCTAACCCTAACCCGTACTCTAACCCTAAACGTAACTCTAACCTGTAACCGAACCCTAACCCTAACCCTAACACTAAACAGTACCCTAAACCTAACCCTATCCCATACCCTAACCCTAAACCTAACCCTAAACCTAACCTTAACCTGTACCCTAATCCTAACCCATACCCTAACGCTTAACCTAACCCTCACCCGTACCCTAACCCAAACTCTAACCCGTACCCTAACCCTAACCTTACCCCAATCCTAAACCTAACGAAACCCAATCCCTAATCCTAACCCTAACCCTATCCCTAACCTAATCCTAACCTTAACCCTTACCCTATCCCTAACCCTAACCCGTAACCTAACCCTAACCCTAACCCTAAAGAGTACCCTAACTTTAACCCTAACCCGTACCCTAACACTAACCCTAACTGTAAACCTAAACCGAACCCTAAGCCCTACCCTAACCCTAAACCTAACCCGTACCCTAACACTAACCCTAACACTAACACTAACCCGTACCCTAATCCGTAGCCTAACCCGTAACCTAACCTGTAATCTAACCCGTAACCAAACCCTAACCCTAACCCATAGCCTACCACTAACCCTGAAGCTATCCCTACCCCTAACCTGAACCCTAACACTAACACTAACCCTAACCCTAACCTTAACCCTAACCCTAAGCTTAAACAGGACCCTAACCCTAACCCTAACCCGTAACCTAACCCAAACTTTACAGCATTGGAAGTCAGGTCGTTCCATGAATAAAGCTCTACTGCACCTGGAGACACAACCATTGAAGCCTGCAGCTTGCCCCTTGCGTCCCACGAGCTTCTGACAAACATGTCTAGTGAGGATGTTCCTAGCTCCATCTGTAGGCAGTGTGGCACTGGGAAGGACCGCGTGTCAGCTCATCTTGCAGAAGGAAGTTCCCCAGAGAGACAGCTTTCAACTAGGTACTCAGGTTTGGAAGTTAGTATGTAGCTCCCTTCTGAGGGAGGAATTACTCAGAAGTCGTTGGATTGGGCTAGGAGACAGTTGCCTCTCACAAAACTTCTGTCCCGTATCGAACGACGTCCTTTCGAAGTGAAAGGTACAGGCGGTCAGCATGTGGGAGGAACAAGCCATAAGCTCATCCAAAGGAGTGTGCATCACTTGGAGGCAGGTGTCCGGTAGTCGTGAAATTGACAATGCAGACACGTGGTTCTCACTCCGCTACTGTCCCGCATAGAACGGAATGCTGTGGAAGCGATCCGTACAGGCCGTCAGATTGTGGGAGGTACAGGCCATAAGCTCAACTCTGAGAAGCGTGTATGCTTTGCAGGCAGCTGTCTGCTAGCCACTCTTTTATGGGAGTTAGAACCTAGCTACACTTTAATTGAACAAGGCTGTTGGAAATTGCTGTATTGAACTCAGTTACACGTGACTACAAGCCTGAAACGTCTACATGCTTTTCACAACCTCTTCCAGCACCTAACATAAGGATGTTAGGACCTATGTCTAGAGGCAGTCAGGTTGCAGGAGGGTCCCGCCCTCACCTCAACTCTCACAAGGAAGCATGTCTAGAAGCCAGCTTTCAACTAGCTGCATTCTTCTGGCCCTGAGAACACAGCAGTATTCTAACTCAGGAGGTTCCAAGAATACCACTCTACTCCACCTGGAGACACCTTCCAGGCCTGCATTAGTGCACTTGCATCTCACAAGCTTCTGACAAGCGTCTCTGGAGAAGACATTGGAAACACACTCTACAGGCAGTGTGGAACTGTGAGGGACTGCGTGTGAGCCCAACTCTCAGATGTAAGTTGCCGTTGGATGCAGGGTTCAATTAGCTAGTGTGGAAATTAGTATGTAGCACCACTCTAAGACAGGAATTACTAGGAAATCGCGGGATTGAGCTTGGAGGCACTACTCTTGTGGGCCTCACCTGGACGAGTGACTGGTTCCCACCTGGGACTCACCTGGACCTGATAACTTTGCTCCACACTTTGGCCTCACCTGGCCCTGATGACTCTGGTCCCCACCTAGGCCTCAATCTGGACCTGGTGACTGTGGTCCCCACCTGGGTCTCACCTGGACCAGGTGACTCTCGTTCCCACATGAACCACACCTGGACCTGGTGACTGTGGTGTCCTTTTAGCCTCACATTTCCCTGGTGACTCCGGTCCCCACCAGGGTCTCACCTGGATCTGGTGACTCTGGCCTGCAGGTTGGCCTCACCTGGACCTGGTGAGTGGGGTTGCCACCTGGGCCTCACCCATACCTGGTGACTCAGGTCCCCACGTGGGCCTCACTTGGACCTGGTGAATCTGGTCCTTATCTGGTCCTCACCCGGACCTGGTGACTCTGGTCACCACCTGGGCCTCACGTGGACCTGGTGAATCTGGTCCCCATCTGGGCCTCACCCAGTCCTGGTGACTTTGTTCCCCACCTGACCTGATTGGGACGTGGTTACTCTGTTCCACACCTGAGCCTCACCGGGACATGATGACTCTGGAACCACTCTGGGCCTCACCCTGACCTGGTGACACTAGTCCACATCTGGATGTCACCTGGACCAGGTGATTCTGGTACCCCTCTAGGCCTCAACCAGACATGGTGACTCTGGTCCGCAACTGGGCCTCACCTGGACCTAGTGAATATGCTCCCCACCTGGGCCTCATCTGGACCTGGTGACTCTGGTACCTACCTGGGCCTCACCTGGAACTGGTGACTCAGATCGTCACCATGGCCTCATCTGACCTAGTGACTGTGGTTCCCACAGTGACCTCACCTGGACCTCATGTCTCTGGTCCCCACCTGGGCCTCACATGGACCTGGTGTCTCTGGTACACACTTGGGTAGCATCACGACATGGTTACACTGTTCCCTCATAGGTCCCACCTGGACCTGTTAACTCTGGTCTTCACCTGGGCCACACCTAGACATGGTGACACTGGTTCCCACCTGGGTCTCACCTGGACCTGGTGAGTCTGATCCCCACCTGGGCCTCACGTCTAACTGGTGACTCTCGTTCCCACATGGACCTCATGTGGACCTGGTGGCTGCAGTGTTTCTAGCTTCTCATGGACCTGGTGACTCTGGAAACCACCAGGGCCTCACTGGGACCTGGTGAGTGTGGTTGCCACCTGCACCTCACCTGGACATGGTGACTCTGGTCTGCACCTGAGAGTACCCAGGATCTGGTGACTGTGGTCCCCACCTGGGCCTCACTTGGACCGGTGACTCTGAACCCCACCTGGGCCTCACCTGGCCCTGTTGACCATGGTCCCAACTGGGCATAATTGTGACCCGGTTACTGTGTTCCACAACTGGACCTCACCTGGACCAGGTGACTCAGGTTCCCCTGTGGGTCTCACCCGGACCTGTTGACTGTGAACCCCACTTTGGCCTGACTTGGACCTACGGACTCTGGTTGACACCTGCGCCTCAACTCGAACTGTTGACTCTGTTTCTTTCAAGGGACTCCCCTGTACCTGATGATCCTGGTCCCCACCTGGTCCTCAACTGGACATGGTGACTGTTGTCACCACCTGGGACTCACCTGGACCCGGTTACTGTGTTCCACACTTGGGCCTCACGTAGACCTGTTGACCATGGTTCCCAGCCAGCCTGACATAGACCTGTTGCCTCTGGTCCCCACCTGGGTCTCACGTGTACCTGGTAACTCTGGTTCTCAACAGGGCCTCATCTGGACCTGGTGACTCTGGTCCCCACCTGGGCTAGACCTGGATCTGGTGACTCTGATCCACTCATGGACCTCTCCTGGACGTGGTGACACTCTTTCCAACATGGACCTCACCTGTTTCTGGTGACTCTGGTCCTCATTTTGGCCTCACCTGGACCTGGTGACTCTCGTCCCCACTTTGACCTAACTCAGACCTGGTGAATCTTGTCCCCACCTAGGCCTCACCCAGACCTGGTGAATCTTGTCCCGAGCTACGCATCAATTAGACCTGATGAATCTGGTCGTCACATGGGCCTCACTTAGACCTGGTGAATCTGGTCCCCACCTGTGCTTAACCTGGATCTGGTGACTCTAGTCCCCGCCTCAGCCTCACATGTACCTGGTAACTCTTGTCCTCTCCTGGGCCTCATCCGTACCTGAACTCTGGTCCCCACCTGGGCCTAACCTGGACGTGGTGACTGTTGTCACCACCTGGGACTCACCTGGACCTGGTTCCTGTGTTCCACACCTGGGCCTCATGTAGACCTGTTGACTATGGTCCCCAGCCGGCCTGACATGGACCTGTTGCCTCTGGTCCCCACCTGGGCCTCAGATGTACCAGGTAACTCTGGTCCCCACCTGGTCCTCACATGTACCTGGTAACTCTGGTCCACACCTGGGCTTCACCTGGATCTGGTGACCCTGGTTCCCACCTGGACCTCTCCTGGACTTGGTGACTCTCTTTCCAACATGGACCTCACCTGGATCTGGTGACTCTGGTCCTCAGTTTGGCCTCACCTGGACCTGGTGACTCTCGTCCCCACTTTGACCTAACTCAGACCTGCTGAATCTTGTCCCCACCTAGGCCTCATCCAGACCTGGTGACTCTTGTCCTCAGCTATGCCTCAATTCGCCCTGATGAATCTGGTCCTCACGTGGGCCTCACATGGACCTGGGACTCAGCTGGATAGAGTGGCTCTGGTTCTCACAAGGGGCTCACCTGATACTGGTGACTGTGTTCTCCTTCTATGCCTCACCAGGACCTGGTGATTCTGATCCCCATCTGGGCCCTGCATGGCCCTAGGGACTCTGGTCCTCACCTAGGCATCATTGGGACCTGGATACTCTATTCCACACCTGGGCCTCACTTTGACCGGGACCTCTGGTCCCGCTCTGGGCCTCAAACTAAACTGGTTACTCTGGGTCCCCCTCTGGGCCTCACCCTTACCTGGTGACTCTGGTCCCCCCTTGGGCTTCACTTCGACCTGGTGAATCTGGTCCTTACCTGGTCCTCACCTGGTCCTGGTGACTCTGGTTCACCACCTGGGTCTCACCTGGATGTGGTGAATTTGTTGCCACTTGGGCCTCACCTGGACCTTGTGACTGTTGTCCCCACCTGGAACTCACCTGGATCTGGTGGCTCTGGTTCTCATATGGGGCCCTCCTGGACCTGGTACCTGTGGTCTCCTTCTGCCCTCACCTGGAACAAAACGACTCTGATCCATATTTGGGCACACCTGGACCTGGTGTCTCTGGTCCTTACCTGGGCATTATTGGGACCTGGTTACTCTCTTCTATACCTGGGCCTCCCCTGGACCTGGTGCCTCTGGTCACCCTCTGGACCTCACCCTGACCTGGTGACTGTGGTCCCCATTGGACCTCACCTGGACGAGGTGACTGGTTCCCACAGGGACCTCACCTGGACCTGGTGACTCTGGTCCTCACATGGGCATCATTAACCTGGTTACTCAGTTCCACATCGGGACTCACCTGCACCTATTGACTCTCGTCCCTCTCTGGGCCTCACCCTGATGTGGTGACTCTGGTCCCCACCTGGATATCACCTAGACCATGTGACTCTGGTCCCCCTCTGTGCCTCACCCGGGGCTGGGGACTCTGGTCCTCAACTGGGCCTCAATAAGACCTGGTGAATCTACTCCTCACTTAGGCCTCGTCTGGACCTTGTGACTCTAGTCACACCTCGGCATCAATGGGACATGGTTACTCCGCTCCACAACTGGGACTCACATGGACCTGATAACTTTGTTCCACACTTTGGTCTCACCTGGCCCTGATGACTTTGGGCATCCCAACTTGGACTCAGTCTGGACCTGGAGACTGTGATCCCCACCTGGGTCTCACCTGGACCTGGTGACTCTCGTTCCCAAATGAATCACACCTGGCCCTGGTGACTGTGGTGTCCTTCTAGCCTCACATTTACCTGGTGACTCCGGTCCCCATCAGGGCCTCACATGGAATAGGTGACTCGAGCCTGCAGGTTGGCCTCACCTGGACCTGGTGGGTGGGGTTTCCACCTGGGTCTCACCCATACCTGGTGACTCAGGACCCCACGCGGGCCTCACTTAGACCTGGTGAATCTGGTCCTTACTTGGTCGTCACTCGGACCTGGTGACTATGGTCACCACCTGGGCCTCACCTGGACTTGGTGAATCTGGTCCCCCGGGGCCTCACCCAGCCCTGGTGACTTTGTTCCCCATTTGGACCTTCTTGCTGTGGATTCCTTCTTGGCCTCACCTGGAACTGGTGACTCTGATCCTATCTGGGCCTCACCCATATCTGGTGACTCTGGTCCTCACCTGGGCATCATTGGGACCTGGTTACTCTGTTCCACACATGAGCCTCACCTGGACATGATGACTCTGGAACCTACTGGGCCTCACCCTGACCTGGTGACTCTGGTCCCCATCTAGATGTCACCTGGACCATGTGATTCTGGTACCCCTCTAGGCCTCAACCAGACCTGGTGATTCTTGTCCGCAACTGGGCCTCACCTGGACCTAGTGAATATGCTCCCCACCTGGGCCTCATTTGGACCTGGTGACTCTGTTCCCTACCTGGGCATCATCGGGACATGGTTCCTCTATTCCCCACTGGGACTCAACTGAACCTGTGAACTCTGGTCCTCACTTTGGCCTCTTCTGTACCAGGTGACTGTGGTCCCACGAGGGCCTCACCTGGAATGGGTGGCTCTGATCCTCAGCAGCATGCCTTGAAGACACCTTTCCAATAGCTGTGTACTTATGATCGTGAGATTGTACCAGTATTCTAATTCAGGAGGTTCCAAGATTACCACTCTACTGCACCTGGAGATACCTTCCAGATCTGCATTGTTCCACTTGCATCTCACAAGCTTCTGACAAAAGTCTATGGTGAAGATGTTTGATACTCATTCTGCAGGCAGTATCGGACCGTGAGGGACTGAGTGTGAGCTCAACTCTAAAAAGTAAGTTGCTTTTGGACAAGGCATTTAGCTAGCTTCTCACCTATGGAACTTGGTATGTAGCACAGGAATTACTAGGAAATCGCTGGATTGACCTTGGTGGCCCTAGTCTTGTGTGCCAGTACATTCCACTTATCTCTCACAACACTTCCGTCACGGATTGAGTCTAGGCCTTTTAGAAGCGAAGTGTACCTGAAGGCAGGATGTGAGGTACAGTTCATAAGCTCAACTTTCAGTAGTGTGTACGCCTGGGAGGCAGATGCCTGCTACCTACTCCTACATGGGAGTTAGAACATAGCTACACTGTGATTGAAGAAGGCCGTTGGAAATCGCTGTATTCAACTCAGATACACGTGAGTTTAGGCCCGACGCTTCCACATGCTTTTCTCACAACCTCTCCCAGCACCTAAAACAAGGATGTTAGCAGCTACGTCTACAGTCAGGAAGGATGCGGGAGGGTCCTGCCCTGAGATCAGCTCTCAAAAAGAAGCATTCCTCGAAGCCAGCTTTCTACTAGCTGCGTTGTTTTGGCCGTGAGAACGTAGCACCACTGTAAGTCAGGACGTTCCATGTATACCACTCTACTGCACCGAGAGACACAAGCATTGAGGACTGCAGCTAGCTCCTTGTGTCCTATGAGCTTCTGACCAACATATGTAGTGAGGATGTTCAAAATTCCATCTGAAGGCCGTGTGGAACTGTGAGGTACTGGGGGTGAGCTCAAGTCTCAGAAGCAAGTACCCTTTGGACATTGTGTTCAACTAGCTTCTCATGTATGGAACTTAGTATGTAGCACCAATCTAAAAGACAGGTCCTCACATATCTCTGGATTGGGCTTGAAGACACTAGTCGTGTGGGCAGGCACCTTCCACTAACCTCTGACAAAACTTCTGTCACGCATCGAGCCTACGCTGATAGGAGCGAAGTGTACCTTCAGTCAGCATGTGGGAGGTACAGGGCATAAATTCAACTGTCAGAAGTGTGTATGCTTTGCAGGCCGATGTCTGCTAGACACTTAAGGAGGCGAGGTATACCCAAGCTACACTCTACTTAAACAAGGACGTTGGCAATCGCTGTATTGAACTCAGATACACGTGAGTACACTCCTGACACTTCCAATTGCATTTATCCAACCTCTCCCAACACCTAACATAAGGATGTTAGCAGCTATGACTACGGGCAGTCAGGATGTGGGAGGGTCCTGCTCTGAGCTCAGCTTTCAAAAGGAGGCATGCCTCGAAGCCAGCTTTCTACTAATTGCGTTCTGATGGCCAAGAGAACGTGGCAGCATTGTTATTCAGGATGTTCCATGAATAACACTTTACTGCACCTGGAGACACAACCTTGAATTCTGCAGGTTGCCGTTTGTGTCCCATGAGCTTCTGACAAACATGTCTAGTGAGAATGTTTGTAACTGTATCTGCAGGCACTGTGGAACTGGGAAGGACCACGTATCACCTCATCTCCGAGAGGGAAGTTCCCCAGAGCGAGAGCTTTCAGCTAGGTACTCACGGATGGAAGTTAATATGTAGCTCCCATCTGAGGGAGATTCCTCAGAAGTTGCTGGATTGAACAAAGACACATTTGCCTCTCGCAAAACTTTTGTCCCGTTTCGAACGAAATCCTTTGGAAGTGAAGCGTACAGGCTGTCAGGAAGTGGGAGGTTCAAATCCTAATCTCAATCCAAAGGAGTGCGCATGCCTTGGAGGCAGCTGTCCGCTAGGCGAAATTGACAAGGCAGACACTTGGTTCTCACTCCGCTACTCTCCCGCATACAACGAAATGCTGTGGAAGCGTAACGTACAAGCAGTCAGGATGGGGGAGGTACAGACCATAAGCAAAACTCTCAGAAGTGTGTATGCTTTGCAGGCCGACGTCTGCCTGACACTTATCGAGGTGAGGTATACTCGAGCTACACTCTAATGGAACAAGGACGTTGGCAATCACTGTATTGAACTCAGATGCACGTGAGTACAGTCCTGACACTTCCACTCGCATTTCTCCAACCTCTCCCAGCACTTCACGTAAGGATGTTAGCAGCTATGACTATGGGCAGGCAGGATGCGGGAGCGTCCTGCCCTGAGCTCAGCTCTCACAAGAGTGCTTGCCTAGACGCCCGCTTTCAACTAGTTGCGTTCTAATGGCCGTGAGACCATGGCAGTCTTCTAACTCAGGAGGTTCGAAGAATACCACTCTACTGCACCTGGAGACACCTTCCAGGCCTGCCTTATTCCACTTGTGTCTCACAAGCTTCTGACAAACGTCTCTGGTGAAGATGTTCATAACCCAATCTGCAGGCAGTGTGGAACTGTGAGGGACTGGGTGTGAGCTCAACTCTCAGAAGAGAGATGCTTTTGGACTCGGGGTTTAGCTCGCTTCTCACGTCTGGAACTTAGTATGTGGCACCTGTCAAAGACAGGAATTACTAGGAAATCGCAGGGTTGAGCTTGGAGGCACTAGTCTTGTGTGCTGGGACATTACACTTACCTCTCACAACACTTCAGTCACGCATCCAGCCTCGGCCTGTTAGCAACGAAGTGTACCTGCAGGCAGGATGTGGGAAGTACAGGCCATAAGCTCAACTCTCATAAGTGTATACGCCTGGGAGGCAGATGCCTGCTACCCACTCGTACATGGGAGTTAGAAACTAGCTACACTCTTTGAAGAACGCCACTTGAAATCGCAGTATTCAACTCAAATAATCATGAGTAGAGGCCTCACACTTCCACATACATTTCACCGCCCTCTCCCAGCACCTAACAGAAGGATATTAGCAGGTACGTCTACGGGCAGGCTGGATTCGTTAGGGTCCTGGCCTGAGCTCAGATCTCAGAAGGAAGCATGCCTAGAAGCCAGCTTTCTACTAGCTCGTTCTGATGGCCGTGAGAATTTAGCAGCATTGTAAGGCGGGATATTCCATGAATACCGCTCTACTGCACCTGAAGACACAACCATTGAAGCCTGCAGCTGCCCTTGCGTCCCATGAGCTTCTGACAAACATGTCTAGTGTGGATGTTCGTAACTGCATCTGCAGACAGTGTGGAACTGGGAAGGACCGCGTGTCAGCTCATCTCGCAGAAGGAAATTCCCCAGAGAGAGAGCTTTCAACTAGGTACTCAGGTTTGGACGTTAGTATGTAGCTCCCATCGGAGGGAGGAATTCCTCAGAAGTAGCTGGATAGAACTAAGAGACAGTTGCCTCTCGCAAAAGTTGCGTCCCTTACCGAACGAAATCCTTTGGAAGTGAAGCATGCAGGCGGTCAGCATGTGGGAGGTACAAGCCATAAGCTCAATCCAAAGGAGTGTGCATGCCTTGGAGGCAGCTGTCCGCTAGGTGCGAAATTGACAAGGGAGACACTTGGTTTTCACTCCGCTACTGTCCCGCATACAACGAAATGCTGTGGAAGTGTAACGTACAGGCAGTCATGATGGGGGAGGTACAGGCCACAAGCTCAACTCTCAGAAGTGTGTATGCTTTGCAGGCCGATGTCTGCTAGAGACTTATAGAGGTGAGGTATACCCGAGCTACACTCTAATGGAACAAGGACGTTGGCAATCACTGTATTGAACTCAGATGCACGTGAGTACAGTCCTGACACTTCCACTCGCATTTCTCCAACCTCTCCCAGCACCTCACGTAAGGATGTTAGCAGCTATGACTATGGGCAGGCAGGATGCGGGAGCGTCCTGCCCTGAGCTCAGCTCTCACAAGAGAGCATGCCTACAAGACGCTTTCATCTAGTGCATTCCAATGGCCGTGAGGCCATAACAGTCTTCTAACTCAGGAAGTTCGAAGAATACCACTCTACTGCACCTGGAGACACCTTCCAGGCCTGCCTTATTCCACTTGTGTCTCACAAGCTTCTGACAAACGTCTCTGGTGTAGATGTAAAAAACTCATTCTGCAGGCAGTGTGGAACTGTGAGTGACTGGGTGTGAGCTAAACTCTCGGAACAGAGATGCTTTTGGACTTGGGGTTCAGCTAGTTTCTCACGTACGGAACCTAGCATGTAGCACCTGTCTACTACAGGAATACTAGGAAATCGCTGGATTGAGCTTGGCGGCACTAGTGTTGTGTGCCGGGACTTTCCACTTACCTCTCACAACACTTTAGTCACGCATCGAGCCTAGGCCTGTGAGCAGCGAAGTGTACCTGCATGCAGGATGTGGGAAATATAGGCCATAAGCTCAACTCTCAAAACTGTGTATGCCTGGGAGGCAGATGTCTGCTACCCACTCGTACATGGGAGTTAGATATTAGCTACCCTCTTTGAAGATGGCCGTTTGAAATCGCTATATTCAACTCAGATAATCGTGAGTACAGGCCTGATACTTCCACATGCAAATCAAATCGAAACAAAAAGAATCACATCGAATAGAATCGAATGAACGAATCGGAAACTATCATATCGAAACCAAAAATATCGAATCTAATCGAGTCGCATCCAAAAGGATCGAATCGCATCGAATTGAAAAGAATCGAATCGAATAGAATAGAAAATAATTGAAACAAATCAAGTAAAAAGGAATCGAATAGAAAAAAATCGAATCGAAAAGAAATGAATTGAATCGAATTGAAAAGAATCGAATCTAATAGAATCGAATTGAAAAGAATCAATCGAAGAGTTTGAAATCGAATCGAATTGAATAGAAAGAATCTAATCGAACCGAAAAGATTCGAATGGAATAAAAAAGAAATGAGTCAAAAAGAATCGAATCGAAAAGAATCGAAAAAATCAAATAAAAAAGAATCAAAATGAATAAAAAAGAATCGAATAGAATCAAATTGAAAAGAATTGAATCGAAAAGAATCGAATCGAATCGATTCAAAAAGAATCGAATCGAATCAAATAGAAAAGAGTCAAATTGAATCGAAAAGAACTGAATCGAATCAAATTGAAAAGAATCAAATTGAAAAGAATCAAATTGAAAGGAATCTAATCGAATAGATTCAAATCGAATCGAATCGAAAAGAATTGAAATGAATCGAAAAGAATCGAATCAAATTGAAAAGTATCGAATAGAATTGAAAAAAGAGTCGAATCTAATCTAAAAGAATCGAATCGAATCGAATCGAATTGAAAAGATCATATCGAATCTAATAGAAAAGAATCGAATTGAATCAAACAGATTGAAAAACAATCAAAACAAATCGAATCGAAGTAAAAATAATTGAATCGAATCATATCGAATCGAAAAGAATTTAATTAAATTGAAAAGAATCGAACCAAAACGAAAAGAATCGAATAGAATCCAATCAAAAAAATCGAAATGAATCGAATCGAGTAGAATTGAATCGAAGCTAGGCGAAAAGAATCGAATCGTATCAAAAATTATCTAAACGAATCCAATTGAATCTAAAAGAATCGAATCGAATCGAATCGAAAAGAAATCGAAACGTAACAAATCGAATCCAAATGATCGAATCAAATCAAATCGAAAAGAATAGAATCAAAATGAAAAGAATCGAATAGAATCAAATTGAAAAGAATCAAATCGAATCGAATCGAATCGAACAGAAATGATTCAAACGAAAAGAATCTTATCAAATCGAATCGAAAAGAATCAAATCGAATCGAATCGAAAAGAATTGAATCGAAAAGAATTGAATCGAAGAGAATCTAATTGAAATGAAAAGAATCAAATCGAATCGAAAAGAATCGAATCGAAAAGAATCGAATCAAAAAGATCGAATTGAAAAGAATCGAATTGAGTCGAATCGAAAAGAATTGAATCGAATCATATCGAATCGAAAAGAATCGAATCAAATCTAATCGAAAACAATTGAATCGAATGCAATCAAATCAAAAAGAATTGAATCGAATCTAGTGAAAAGAATCAAATCGAATTGATCGAATCGAAAAGAATCGAATCGAATCGAATCGCATCAAATCGAAAATAATTGAATCGAATTGAATAAAAAATAATCGAATCGAATCGAAAATAATTGGAATTGAATCGAATCGATAATCGAATCGAATCAAATCGAGTCGAATCGAAAATAATCGAATCGAATCAAATCGATTAGAAAAAAATCGAATCAAATTACATCGAATCAAAAATTATCGAATCGAATCGTATTGAATCGATTCGAATTGAAAAGAATCGAATCGAATCGAATTGAAGTGAAAAGAATAAAATGAAATCGAAAAGAATCGAATCGAAAAGAATCGAATAGAAACGAAAAGAATCAAATCTAATCGAATCGAAAAGAATCGAATTGAATCGAAAAGAGTCCAATCGAATCGAATTGAAAAGAATCAAAACGAATTGAATCAAAAAATAGAATCGTATAGAATCTAATCGAAAAGAATCAAATCGAATTGATTCGAAAAGAATCAAATCAAATCGAATCGAAAAGAATCGAATCGATTCGAATTGAAAAGAATCAAATTGACTCGACTCGAAAGGAATCGAGTCGAATAAAAAATTATCGAAAAGAATCCAATTAAATCCAAAAGAATTGAATTGAATCGTATTGAATCGAAAAGAATCGAATGGAACATTATCGAATCGAATCCAAAAGAATCGAATCGAGTCAAATCGTAAAGACTCGAATCGAATAGAATCGAATCGAAAGGAATCCAATCGAATGAAATGAATCTTATAGAATCGAATCGAAAAGAATTGAATCAAATCGAATAGAAAAGAATAGAATCGAATCGAAACGACAAGCGTCGAATCAAATCGAATCGAAAAGAATCAAATTGAAAAGAATCGAATCGAATTGAAAAGAATCGAATTGAAAAAATCGAATCAAAAAGAATCGAATTGAATTGAGAAGAATTGAATCGAATTGCATCGAATCGAAAATAATTGAATCGAATTGAATAAAACATAATCGAATCGAATCGAATTGAAAATAATTGGAATTGAATCGAATCGATAATCGAATAGAATCAAATCGAGTCGAATCGAAAATCATCGAATCGAATCAAATAGATTCAAAAACAATTGAAACAAATCGAATCGAAAAGAATTGAATTGAATCGAAAAGAATCAAACCGAATCGAAAATAATCGAAAAGAATCGAATCAAAAAGAATCGAAATGAATCGAATTGAAAAGAATCGAATTGAATTGAATTGAAAAGAATCAAATCGAATCAAAAAGAATCGAATAGAAAAGAAATCGAATCGAAAGAATTGAATTGAATCAAAAAGAATCGTATCGAATCAAATCGATTGAAAAGATCGAAACAGGGAACCCTGGGTGGCGTAGCGGTTTAGCGCCTGCCTTTGGCCCCAGGGCGTGATCCTGGAGACCCGGGATCGAGTCCCACGTCGGGCTCCCGGTGCATGGAGCCTGCTTTTCCCTCTGCCTGTGTCTCTGCCTCTCTCTCTCTCTCTGTGACTATCATAAATAAAAAAAAATTAAAAAAAAGAAAAGATCGAAACAAAAATATCAAAGAGAATCGAAACGAATCAAAACGAATCGAATCGAATCAAATTGAAAAGAATCGTATCGAATCAAATCTAAAAGAATCGAATCGAATCAAAAAGTATCAAATAGAATTGATTCGCATCGAAAAGAATCGAATCGAGTCGTATCGAATCGAATTGAAAAGAATCGAATCTAATGGAATTGAACCGAAAAGAATCCAATAGATTCGAATTGAAACAAATCGAAAAAAATCAAAACGAATCGAATCAGATCGAGTGGAAAAGAATCAAATCAAATCGAAAAGAATCGAATGAAATCTAACTGAATCGAAAAGAATCGAATAGATCGAATCAAAAAGAATCGAATCGATTCGAAATGAATCGAGTAGAATCGAATCGAAGCGAAAAGAATCGAATCGAATTGAAAAGAATCAATCGAAAAGACTGAATTGAAAAGAATCGAATTGAATCGAATCAAATCGAAAAGAATCTAATCTAATCAAATCAAATCGAAAAGAATCTAATCTAATCGAAAAGAATAGAATCGTATAGAATCTAACTGAAAAGAACCGAATTGTATTGAATTGAATCGAAAAGAATCAAATCAAATTGAATAGAAAAGAATCGAATCGAATCGAAAAGAATCGAAACGAATCAAATCGTAAAGAATCTAATTGAAAAGAATAGCATCGAAACAAAAACGTTTGAATCAAATCAACTCGAAAAAAATCGAATCGAATAAAAAAGAATCGAATCGAATCGAAAAGAATCGAAACGAATAGATTCGTAAAGAATCGAATCGAATGAAATCGAATCGAAAATAATTGAATCGATTCGAATTGAAAAGAATCAAATCAAATTGAATTGAAATGAAAAGAATCGAATCGAATTGCAACGAATCGAAAATAATTGAATCGAATTGAATAAAAAATAATCAAATCGAATCGAAAATGATTGGAATTGAATCAAATTGATAATCGATTCGAATCAAATCAAATTGAGTCGAATTAAAAATAATCGAATTGAATCAAATAGATTCAAAAACAATCGAAACAAATCGAATCGAATTAAAAATAATCGAATCGAATTGTATCGAATCGAATCGAAAAGAATCGAATTAAATCGAAAAGAATTGAACCGAAACGAAAAGAATCGAATAGAATCGAATCAAAAAGAACCGAAATGAATCGACTCGAGTAGAATTGAATCGAAGCTAGGCGAAAAGAATCGAATCAAATAAAAAATTATCCAAACGAATCCAATTGAATCCAAAAGAATCGAATCGAATCGAAAAGAATCGAATTGAAATGTAAAAAATCGAATCCAAATGATCGAATCGAAAAGAATTGAATCGAAAAGAATCGAATCGAATCGAAACGAAAAGAATCGAATAGAATCGAATTGAAAAGAATCGAATCGAATCAAACAGAAATGTTTCGAATGAAAAGAATCTTATCGAATCGAATCGAATCAAAAAGAATCAAATCGAATCGAATTGAAAAGAATCAAATCGAATCGAATCGAAAAGAATTGAATTGAAAAGAATAAAATCGAAGAGAATCTAATTGAAACAAAGAATCAAATCGAATCGAATCGAAAAGAACCAAATCGAATCGAATCAAAAAGATTCGAATTGAAACAAAAGAATCGAATAGAATCGAATTGAAAAGAATCGAATCGAATCGAACAGAAATGATTCGAACGAAATCAAAAAAATCAAATCGATCGAATCAAAAAGATCGAATTGAAAAGAATTGAATTGAATTGAATTGAATCGAATCGAAAAGAATTGAATCGAATCATATCGAATCGAAAAGAATCGAATCGAATCAAATCGAAAAAAATTGAATCGAATGCAATCAAATCGAAAAGAATTGAATCGAATCTAGTGAAAAGAATCAAATCGAATTGATTGAATCGAAAAGAATCGAATCGAATCGCATCGAATCGAAAATAATTGAATCGAATTGAATAAAAAATAATTGAATCGAATCGAAAATAATTGGAATTGAATTGAATTGATAATCGAATCGAATCAAATCGAGTGAAATCGAAAATAATCAAATCGAATCAAATCGATTCGAAAAAAATCTAATCGAATTACATCGAATCAAAAATAATCGAATCGTATTGAATCGATTCGAATTCAAAGAACGGAATCGAATCGAATTTAAGTGAAAAGAATCGAATGAAATCGAAAAGAATCGAATCGAAAAGAATCGAATAGAAACGAAAAGAATCGAATCGAATCGAAGAGATCGAATTGAATCGAATCGAAACGAATCGAATCGAAAAGAATAGAATCGTATAGAATCTAATCGAAAAGAATCAAATCGAATTGATTCGAAAAGAATCAAATCGAATCGAATCGAAAAGAATCGAATTGAATTGAATCAAAAAGAATCAAATCAACTCGACATAAGGAAAGGAATCGAATAAAAAATTATAGAAAAGAAACCAATTGAATCCAAAAGAATTGAATTGAATCGAATTGAATCGAAAAGAATAGAATGGAACATTATCGAATCGAATCCAAAAGAATCGAATTGAGTCAAATCGTAAAGATTCGAATCGAATAGAATCGAATCGAAAAGAATTGAATCGAATGAAAAGAATCTTATAGAATTGAATCGAAAAGAATCGAATCGAATCGAAAAGAATCGAATCGAAAAGAATCGAATCGAAGAGAATCTAAATGAAACGAAAAGAATCGAATCGATTTGAATAAAAAAGAATCGAATCGAAACGACAAGAGTTGAATCGAATCGAATCGAAAAGAATCAAATTGAAAAGAATAGATTTGAATTGAAAAGAATCCAAAAAAATCAAAACGAATCGAATCAGATCGAGTGGAAAAGAATCGAATCAATTGAAAAGAATCGAATCGAATCGAACTGAATCGAAAAGAATCAAATAGATCGAATCAAAAAGAATCGAATCGATTCGAAATGAATCGAGTAGAATCGAATCGAAGTGAAAAGAATCGGATCGAATTGAATTGAAAAGAATCGAATCGAATCAAAAAGAATCGAATCAAAACGAAAAGAATCGAATTGAATCGATCGAAAAGATCGAATTGAAAAGAATCGAATTGAATCAAATCAAATCGAAAAGAATCAAATCTAATCAAATCGAATCGAAAAGAATCTAATCTAATTGAAAATAATAGAATCGTATAGAATCTAATTGAAAAGAACTGAATCATATTGAATTGAATCGAAAAGAATCGAATCGTAAAGAATCTAATCGAAAAGAATCGAATAGAATCGAATAGAATCCAAAAGAATCGAAACGAATCGACTCGTAAAGAATCTAATCGAAAAGAATCGCATCGAAACGAAAAGAATCGAATCAAATAGACTCGAAAAGAATCGAATCAAATCAAAAAGAATCGAACCAAATCGAAAAGAATCGAATCAAAAAGAATCGAAATGAATCGAATTGAAAAGAATCGAATCGAAAAGAATCAAATCGAAATAATCGAATCGAAACGAAAAGAATCGAATAGAATCGAACTGAAAATAATCAAATCGAATCAAATCGAATAGAATAGAATCGAACAGAATTGAATCGAACGAAAAGAATCTTATCGAATCAAATTGAAAAGAATCGAATCTAATCTAATGGAGAAGAATCAAATCAAACCGAAAAGAAAAGAATTGAATCGAAAAGAATCGAATAAAAAAAAGAAAATAATCGAATCGAAGAAAATCTAATCGAAACGAAAAGAATCAAATCGAATCGAAAAGAATCGAATTGAAATGAACAGAGTCGAATCGAATAGAATCGAAAAGAATAGAATAGAAAAAATCGAATCGAATCGAAATGAATCGAACCGAATCAAAACGAATGAAAAAATCGAATCAAAAACATCAAAGAGAATCGAAACGAATTGAAACGAATCGAATCGAATTGAAAAGAATCGTATCAAATCAAATCTAAAAGAATCGAATTGAAAAGAATCGAATTGAAATGTAACAAATCGAATCCAAATGATCCAATCGAATCAAATCGAATCGAAAAGAATCGAATCGAAACGAAAAGAATCGAATAGAATTGAATTGAAAAGAATAGAATAGAATAGAATAGAATCGAACAGAATTGAATCGAACGAAAAGAATCATATCAATGGAATCGAAAAGAATCGAACCGAATCGACACGAAAAGAATCAAATCGAATCGAATCGAAAAGAATTGAATCAAAACGAAGAGTCTAATCGAATCGAATTGAAAAGAATCAAATCGAATCAAATCGAAAAGAATCGAATAGAAAAAAACCGAATCAAATCGAATCGAAGAGAATCGAATTGAAAAGAATAGAATCGAAAAATTCGAATCGAATCGAATTGAAATGAATTGAATCGAATCAAATCGATTGAAAAGATCGAATCAAAAAACATCAGAGAATCGAAACAAATCGAATCGAATCGAATTGAAAAGAATCGTATCAAATCAAATCTAAAAG
The DNA here is from genome assembly GCF_053574225.1 of Canis aureus. Lineage (NCBI taxonomy): Eukaryota > Metazoa > Chordata > Mammalia > Carnivora > Canidae > Canis > Canis aureus. The sequence goes on from NW_027554471.1 coordinate 21,777, forward strand.
AATTGAATCAAATCGAATCAAAAAGAATGGAATCGAATTGATTCGCATCGAAAAGAATCGAATCGAATCGTATTGTATCAAAAAGAATCGAATCGAATCGAATTGAATTGAATCGAATCAAATTTAATTGAAAAGATTTGAATCATATCAAATTGAATCGAAAATAATCGAATAGATTCAAATCGAAACAAATCGGAAAAAATCGAAACGAATTGAATCAGATCGAATGGAAAAGAATCTAATCGAATCAAAAAGAATCGAATCGAACTGAATCAAAAAGAATCGAATAGATCGAATCAAAAAGAATCGAATCGATTCGAAATGAATCGAGTAGAATCGAATCGAAGCGAAGTGAATAGAATCGAATCGAATCGAAAAGAATCGAATTGAAATGAAGTGAAAAGAATCGAATTGTATTGACTCGAATCGAAAAGAATCGAATCGAAAAGAATCGAATCGAATCATATCAAATTGAAAAGAATCAAATCGAATAGAAAATAATCGAAAAGAATCAAATCGAATTGAATCGAAAATAATTGAATTGAATCGAATCGAATCGAATTGAAAATAAAAGAATCGAACCGAATCGAATAAAAAATGATCGATTCACATCGTATCGAATCAAAAATAATTGAATCGAATCGAAAATAATCGAATTGAAAAGAATAGAATCGATTCGAAAAGAATTGAATCAAAAAGAATCGAATCGAAAGGAATCGAATCAAATCCATTCGAATCGAATTGAAAATAATCGAATCGAATCGAATCGAAAATAATTGAATTGAATCGAATCGAAAATAATTGAATCAAATCCAAAATTATAGAATCGAATCGAAAGTAATCGAATTGAAACGAAAATAAAGGAATCGAAAAGAAGCGAATCGATTCGAATCGAAATGAATCGAATCTAACTGAAAAGAATCGAATCAAATCGAATAAAAAATAATCGAATAATATCTAATCGAATTGATTCGAAAATAATCGAATCGAATGGAATCGAATCATATCGTAAAGAATTGAATCGAATTGAATCGAAAAAATGGATTCAAATCAAATAGAATAGAATAGAATAGTATAGAATCAAAAATAATAGAATCAAAAATAATCAAATCGAATTGAAAAAAATCGAATCGAATCGAAAATAATCGAATCAAATCCAAAATTATCTAATTGAATCGAAAAGAATCGAATCGAAAAGAATCGAATAGATTCGAATCGAAAATAATGAAATACAATCGAAAAGAATCGAATCAAAGAGAAAATAATCGAATCGAATAGAAATTAATCGAATCGACTCAAATCGAATCGAAAATAATCGAATCGAATGGAATCGAATCGAATCAAAAAGAATCAAATCGAATTGAATAGAAAATAATGAAATCGAATCGAATATAATCAAATCGAATCGAAAATAATCAAATCAAAAAGAATCGAATCGAATAGAAAATAATCGAATTGAAAAGAATCGAGTCGAATCCATTTCAATTGAATCGAATCCATTTCAATCGAATCGAATCTAATAGAATCAAACCAAATCCATTCAAATCGAATCGAAAATAATTGAATCGATTTGAATCGAATCGAAAATAATCAATCGAATCGAAAATGAACGAATCGACTCGAACCGAATCGAAAATAATATAACCATATCGAGTCGAATCAAAAATAATTGAATCAAATCAAATCGAATCGATTGAATTGAAAATAATCGAATCGAATCTATTTGGAATCGAAAATACTCATTTGTATCGAATCGAATCGAAAATAATAGAATCGAATTGAATCGAAAATAAATGAATCGAAAATAATCTAATTGAATCGAAAACAATCGAATAGAAAAGATTCGAATCGATTCGAAAAATTTCAAATCGAATCGAAAAGAATCGAATCAATTCGAAAAGATTCGAATCGAATCGAAAAGAATCAAATCGAATCAAAAAGAATCGAAATGAATCCATTCGAATCGAATCGAAAATAATCGAATCGTATCATATCGAATCGAATCGAAAATAATCGATCGAATCGAATCGAAAACAATCGAATCGAGTCGAAAATAATCAAATTGAAAAGAATAGAATCGATTTGAAAAGAATAAAATCGAATCGAAAAGAATTGAATCGATTTGAAAAGAATCGAATCAAATCCATTAGATTTGAATCGAAAATAATCGAATCGAATCGAATAGAATAGAATCGAAAATAATCAAATCGAATCGAAAATAATCAAATCGAATCAAATCCAAAATTATCGATCGAAAATAATCATATCGAATCGAAAATAATGGAATCGAAAAGCGAATCGATTCGAATCGAAAATAATCGAATCGAGTCGAAAAGAATTAAATCGAATCGAAAATAATCGAATCGAACTGAATTGAATTGAAAATAATCGAATCGAATCGAAAATAATCGAATCGAATCGAAAATAATCGAGTCGAAAATAATTGAATCGATTCAAATGGAAAATAATCGAATCGAATCGAAAATGATCGAATCAAATAAAAAATGATCGAATCGAATAGAAAATACTCGAATCGAATCCAATTGAATCGAATCAAACGAATCGAAAATAATAGAACCAAATAAAAAATAATCGAATGGAATCGAATTGTATCGAAAATAATTGAATCGAATTGAAACGAATTGAATAAAAAATAATTGAATCGCATCGAATTGAAAATAATCAAATCGAATCGAATCAAATCGAAAATGATCCAATAGAATTGAATCGAATTGAAAATAATTGAACCAAATAAAAAATAATCGAATCGAATAGAACCGAATTGAATAAAAAATAATCGAATCGCATCGTAGAGAAAATAATCAAATCGAATTGAAAAAATAGAAAATCGAATAAAATCGAATCGATTCAAATATAATCGAATCGAATCGAAAATAATTGAATCGAATAGAAAATATCGAATCGAACAGAATAGAATTGATACGTAAAGAATTGAATCGAATCAAAAAGAATCGAATTGAGTAGAATCCATTAGACTCGAATCATAAATAATCGAATCAAATCGAATCAGTCCAATATAATCAATTGAATCAAAAATAATCGAATTGAATTGAATTGAATCAAACATAAATGAATCAAATAAAAAATAATCGAATAGAATCGAATCAAAAATAAACGAATCAAATTGAATCAAATTGAATCGAATCAAAAATAATTGAAATGAATTGAACCGAATCGAAAATAATCGAATCAAATCAAATCAAATAAAAAATAATCGATTCGAATCTAATCTAATCAAAAATTATCAAACCAAATAAAAAATAATCAAATAGAATAAAATTGTATCAAAAATAATCAAATCAAATCGAACCGAATTGAATACAAAATAATCAAATCGTATCGAAGCAAAAATAATCAAATCGAATCGAATCAAATAAAAAGTAATTGAATCGAATCAAATCGAAAATAATCTAATTGAATTGGATTATTTTTGATTCGATTCATTTCATTTCCATTATTTTCGATTCGATTCGATTCCATCATTTCAATTCGATTCATTTATTTTCAATTCGACTCGATTCGATTCGATTATTTTACATTCAATCGATTCTTCAATTCGAATCGATTTGATTCGATTATTTTCGATAAGATTCGAATGGACTGGATTCAATTTTTTTTTGATTTGATGCGATTCTTTTCAAATCGATTCGATTCTTTTCGATTCGATTCGATTCTTTTCGATTTGATTCTATTATTTTCGAATTCGAATCGAATCAAATCGAAAAGTATCGAATCGAATCGAAAAGAATCGAATCAAATTGAATCGAATTGAAAAGAATCGAATCGAAACAAAAAGAATTGATTCGAATCAAACTGAATCGAAAATATTTGAATGGAATCGAATTGAAAAGAATCAATTTGAATAGAAAAGAATTGAATCGAATCGAAATGAATCGAATCAAATCGAATCTAAACGAAAAAAATCAAATCGAATAGAAAAGAATCAAATCGACTCGAAAAGAATCAAATCAAATCAAATCGAATAGAAAAGCATGTATAAGAATTGAATTGAATTGAATTGAATTGAAAAGAATGGATTAGAATCGAATAGAATAGAATCAAATCAAACAGAATCGCATATAGAATAATCCATTCAAAAAGAATTGAATCGAATTGATTAGAATAGAATAAAATCGAAAAGAATTAAATTGAATCTATATCTAATCGAAAAGAATTGAATCGAACCAAATCGAAAAGAATTGCATCGAATTGAAAAGAATCGAATCGAATCAAATCAAATCGAAAAGAATCGAATCGAATTGAAAAGAATAGAGTTGGAAAGAATCAAATCCAACTGAAAAGGATAGAATCGAATGGAAAGAATCAAAAGAATCAAATCGAATCGAAAATAAATTGTAAAGAATCGAATCGAAAGGAATCGAATAGAATCAAATCGAATCAAAAATAATTGAATCGAATCGTAGTGTATCAAATCGAATCAAATCAAAAAGAATCACAATGAAATGAATTGAAAAGAATCGAATCGTATCGAAAAGAATCGATCGAATAGAAAAGAATCGAAGCCAATCGAATCGAATCAAAAAGAATTGAATTGATTCAAATTGAATAAAAAAGAATTGAATCAAATAAAATCAACTCGAATTGAAAAAATCGTATCGACTCAAAAAGAATCGAATCAAGTCGAATCAAAATGAATCGTATCGAATTGAAAAGAATCGATCGATTCGAATCAAATCGAAGAGTATGGAATCGAATCGAAAAGAATCGAATCGAATCGAAAAGAATTGAATCGAAATGAATTGAAAAGAATCGAATAGAAAAGAATCGAGGCGAATCAAATCGAAAAGAATCGAATCAAATCGAATTGAATCAAAAAGAATCGAGTCGAATCAAAAAGAATCGAATCCAATAGAACAGAATGGAATCGAATCGAAAAGAATCGAATCGAAAAGAATCGAATCTAATCGAATCAAAATGAATCGAATCGAATCGAATCGAATCGAAAATAATCAAACCGAATTGAATCGAATTGAACAAATCAAATCGAATAAAATCGAATCAAATTGAAAAATCGAATCGAGTCATAAAGAATCGAATCGAATCAAATAGAAAATAATCAAATTGAAATGAAAAGAATCGAATCGGAATGAATCGAATTGAATCGATCGAATCGAAAAGAATCAAATCGATTCGTATAGAATCATAGAGTATCGAATTGAATCGAAAAGAATCAAATCGAATCGAATCGAAAAGAAACGAATTGAAAAGAATCGAATCGAATGTTATGGAAAAGAATCGATCGAATAGAAAAGAATCAAAGCGAATCGAATCGAAAAGAATCGAATCGAATAACATCGAATCGAATTGAAAAAATCAAATCAACTCAAAAAGAATCGAATCGAGTCGAATCGAAATGAATCGAATCAAATCGAAAAGAATTGAATCAAATTGAATCGAATCGAAAAGAATCGAATCGAATCAAATTGAAAAGAATTGAATCGATTTGAATCGAATTGAAGAGTATCGAATCGAATCGAAAAGAATCAAATCGAATCAAATCGAAAAGAATCGAATTGAAATGAATTGAAAAGAATCGAAACGAATAGAAAAGAATCGAGGCGAATCAAATCGAATCGAATCAAAAAGAATCGAATCAAATCGAATCGAATCAAAAAGAACGGAATCGAATAAAATCGAATCAAATTGAAAAAATCGAATCAACTCAAAGAATCGAATCGAATCGAAAAGAATCGAATCTAATCGAATAGAAAAAATTCGAATCGAATCAAATCGAAAAGAATCGAATTGAATGGAAAAGAATCAAATCGAAACGAATTGAATCGAATCTAATTGAAAAGAATCGAATCGAATCGAAAATAATAGAACCGAATTGAATCAAACTGAATGAATCGAATCAAATAAAATTGAATTGAATTGAAAAAATCGAATCAAATCATAAAGAATCGAATCGAAAAGAATCAAATCGAATCGAAGAGAATCGAATCGAAACGAATAGAAGAGAATTGAATCAGATCGAAAAGAACCGAATCGAATCAAAAAGAATCGAATTGATTGGAATCGAAAAGTGTCGAATCAAATCGAAAAGCATCGAATCGAATCAAAAAGAATCGAAAAAAATTGAATCGGAATGATGAAAGAAACGAGTCGAATCAAAAAGAATCGAATCGAATCAAAAAGAATCGAATCGAATCGAAAAGAATCTATTCGAAATGATTCGAAACAATCGAATCGAATCGAAAAGAATCAATTTGAATTGAAAACAATCGAATCAAAAAGAATTGAATCGAAACGAAAAGAATCAAATCGAATACAACAGAATCGAATCGAATCAAAAAGAATCAAATCGAATCAAATAGAATCAAATCGAAAAGAATCAAATCGAATTGAAAAGTATCAAAAAGAATCGAATTGAATCGAAAAGAATCGAATCAAATCAAATGGAAAAGAATAGAATCGATTCGAAAAGAATAGAATGAATCTAATCTAAAAGAATCTAATCGAATCAAATCGAATTGAAAGAATTGAATTGAATCTAAAAGAATTGAATCGAATCGAAAAGAATCATAAAGAATCAAATTGAAAGAATTGAATCCATTCGAATTGACTGAATCGAATCAAATAGAAAAGAATCGAATAGAATAGAATTGAATTGAATCATAAATAATCGAATTGAATCAAAAAGAATCGAATTGAATCAAAAAGAATCGAATTGAAAAGAATCAAATCGAATCCAATCCGATTGAAAAGAATCGAATCAAACTGAATCTAATCGAAAAGAATCGAGTCAAATGGAAAAGAATCAAATCGAATTGAATCGAATCGAAAAGAATCGAATTGAATCGAATCGAATGGAATCGATTCGAAAAGAATCAAATCGAATACAATAGAATCGAATCGACTCGAAGAGAATCGAATCAAATCGAATACAAAAAATGGATACAAATAGAATTGAATTGAATAGAAAAGAATTGATTCGAATCGAATAGAATACAAAAGAATCAAATCAAATCGAACAGAATCGCATATAGAAGAATCGATTCAAAAAGAATCGAATCGAATCAAATTGATTAGAATCGAATCGAATCGAAAAGAATTAAGTCTAATCGATATCTAATCGAAAAGAATCGAACCGAATCGAAAAGAATCAAATCAAATCGAATCGAATCGAATCAAAAAGAATCAAATCAAATAAAATCACATGGAAAAAAATCGAATCGAATCAAACTGAATCAAATGTAATCAAATCGAAAAGAATCGAATCGAATCGAAGAAATCGAATCTAATCGATATCTAATCGAAAAGAATCAAATTGAATCGAATCGAATCCCATCGAAAAGACTCAAATCAAATCGAATCAAATCGAAAACAATCGAATCGAATTGAATAAAAAGAATCAAATCGAATTCAAAAGAATAGAATCGAATCAAAAGAATCAAAAGAATCGAATCGAATCGAAAAAAATCTAATTGAAATGAATTGAAAAGAATCGAATTGATTCAAAAGGAATCGAAAAGAATAGAATCGAATCGAAAATAATCAAATCGAATCAAAAAGAATCGAATCGAAAAGAATCGAATCGAATCAAAAAGAAGTGAATCGGGATCCCTGGGTGGCGCAGTAGTTTAGCGCCTGCCTTTGGCCCAGGGCGCGATCCTGGAGACCTGGGATCAAATCCCATGTCAGGCTCCTCGTGCATGGAGCCTGCATGGAGCCTGCTTCTCTTTCTGCCTATGTCTCTGCCTCTCTCTCTCTCTGTGTGACTATAATAAATAAGTAAAAATTTAAAAAAATGTTTTTAAAAAAGAAGTGAATCGTATCGAATCAAAAAGAATCGAAAAAATCGAATAGAAATGACGAAAGGATCGAATCGAATCGAAAAGAATCAAATCGAACAGAATAGAATCGATACGTAAAGAATCGAATCGAGAAGAATCGAATTGAATATAATCCATTCGAATCGAATAGAAAATAATCGAATCGAATCAAATCGAATCGAATATAATTGATCGAATCGAAAATAATCGAATCGAATCGAATTGAAAATAATCGAATCAAATTGAATCAAATCAAATCAAATCAAAAATAATTGAAATGAATCGAATCGAATCAAAAATAATCGAATTGAATCGAATCAAATCAAAAATAATTGAATCGAATCTAATCTAAACGAAAATAATCAAACAAAATGAAAAATAATTGAATCGAATCGAACCGAATAAAAAATAATCGAATTGCATCGAAGCGAAAATAATCTAATCGAATCGGATTATTTTCAATCCGATTCATTTCATTTCAATATTTTCGATTCGATTCGATTCGATTATTTTCGATTCGATTCGAATGGATTCGATTCGATTCTTTTCAGTTCGATTAGATTCTTTTCAATTCAAATCGATTCTTTTCAAATCAATTTGATCCTTTTCAATTCGATTATTTTCTATTTGATTCGCTTATTTTCGATTAGATTCTATTATTTTCGAATTCGAATCCAATCGAATTGAAAGGAATCGAATCGAATCGACAAGAAAAGAATCGAATCCATTCGAATCGAATCGAAAATAATCGAATCGAATCCATTCGAATCGAATCGAAAATAATCGAATCGAATCGAAAATAATTGAATCGAATTGAATTGAAAAGAATGTAGTCGATTCGAAAACAATAGAATCAAATCGGAAAGAATCGAATCGAATTGAAAAGAATAGAATCGAATAGAAAAGAATCGAATCGAATCAAATCTAATCGAAAAGAATTGAATCGAATCGAATATAATCGAAAAGAATCTAATCGAATTGAAAAGAATCGAATCGAATCAAATTGAAAAGAATCGAATCAAATCAAAAAGAATCCAGTAGAATCGAACGAATCGAATCGAATCAAAAAGAATTGAATCGAATCGAAAGAATCGAATCGAATTGAAAAGAATCGAAAGGATTGAATCGAATCGAATGAATCGAATCGAATCGAAAAGAATTGAATCGAATCGAATTGAAAAAAATCGTTTGATTCGAAAAGAATCGAATCGAATCAAATCGAAAATAATCAAATCGAATTGAATCGAAATGAAAGAATCGAATCGAATAAAAAAGAATCGACTCAAATTGAATCGAAAAGAATCGAAAAGATTTGAATCGAATCAAAAGAATCAAATCAAATTGAAAAGAATCGAATCAAATCGAATTGAAAAGAATCGAATCGAAACGAAAAGAATCGAATCAAATTAAATCGAAAGAATCAAATCGAATCGAAAAGAATCAAATCGAATCAAATTGAAAAGAATCTAATCGAATCAAAAAGAATGGAATCGAATTGAATCAAGAAGAATCGAATCGAAAATAATCAGATCGAATTGAATCGAATCAAAAGAATCGATTCGAATAAAATCGAATGGAATTGGAAAAATCGAATCAAATAAAAAAGAATCGAATCGAATCGAATTGAACCGAAAAAAATGGAATCCAATCGAATCGAAAGGAATAAATTCGAATCACATTGAATCGAAAAGAATCGAATTGAATAGAAAAGAATTGAATCGAATCGAATCGAAAATAATTCAAATCGAATCAAAAAGAATCGAATCGAATCAAAAAGAATAAAAAAATCGAATTGAAATGACGAAAGAATCGAATCAAAAGGAATCGAATAGAATTGAATTGAAAAGAATCGAATCAAATCAAAAAGAACCGAATCGAATCGAATCGAAAAGAAGCGAAAAGAATCTATTCGAATCGAATCGAAAGAATGGAATCGAATCGAAAAGAATGAATCGATTTGAATTGAAAACAATAGAATCGAATTGAAAAGAATCGAATGGAAGCTAAAAGAATTGAATCGAATACAAAAGAATCGAATCAAATCTAAAAGAATCGAATCAAATCGAGAAGAATCAGATCGAAACGAAAAGTATCAAAAAGAATCGAATCAAATCGAAAAGAATTGAATCGAATCGAATTGAAAAGAACCGAATCGATTCGAAAAGAAATGAATTGATTCAAATCGAATTGAAGGAATCGAATCGAATCGAAAAGAATCGAATTGAATCGAATTTAAAAGAATCAAATCTAATTGAAAAGAATCGAATTGAATCTAAAAAAGTCGAAACGAATTGAATTGAAAAGAATCAATTCGAAATTAATCGAAACGACTCGAATCGAATCGAATCGAAATAAATCGAATCGAATCGAATTGAAATGAATCGAATTGAATCGAAAAGAATCGAATAATCAAATTGAAAATAATCGTTCGATTCAAAGAGAATCGAATCGAATGGGAAATAATCGAATCGAATTGAATCAAAACGAAAGAATCGAATCGAATCAAAAAGAATCGACTCAAATTGAATCAAATCAAATTGAATGAAATGGGCAAAAGACATGAACAGAAATCTCACAGAGGAAGACATAGACATGGCCAACATGCATATGAGAAAATGCTCTGCATCACTTGCCATCAGGGAAATACAAATCAAAACCACAATGAAATACCACCTCACACCAGCGAGAATGGGAAAAATTAACAAGGCAGGAAACAACAAATGTTGGAGAGGATGCGGAGAAAAGGGAACCCTCTTACACTGTTGGTGGGAATGTGAACTGGTACAGCCACTCTGGAAAACTGTGTGGAGGTTCCTCAAAGAGTTAAAAATAGACCTGCCCTATGACCCAGCAATTGCACTGTTGGGGATTTACCCTAAAGATACAAATGCAATGAAATGCCGGGACACCTCCACCCCGATGTTTATAGCAGCAATGGCCACGATAGCCAAACTGTGGAAGGAGCCTCGGTGTCCAACAAAAGATGAGTGGATAAAGAAGATGTGGTTTATGTATACAATGGAATATTACTCAGCTATTAGAAATGACAAATACTCACCATTTGCTTCAACATGGATGGAACTGGAGGGTATTATGCTGAGTGAAGTAAGTCAGTCGGAGAAGGACAAACATATGTTCTCATTCATGTGGGGAATATAAATAATAGTGAAAGGGAATATAAGGGAAGGGAGAAGAAATGTGTGGGAAATATCAGAAAGGAGACAGAACGTAAAGACTGCTAACTCTGGGAAACGAACTAGGGGTGGTAGAAGGGGAGGAGGGCGGGGGGTGGGATTGAATGGGTGACGGGCGCTGGGGGTTATTCTGTATGTTAGTAAGTTGAACACCAATAAAAAAAATAAATTAAAAAAAATGCGGCAATGAAAAAAACAGAAGGAATCGAATCGAAAATATCGAATTGAAATGAATCAAATTGTATATAATCGAAAAGAATCAAATCGAATCGAATCGAAAAGAATAGAATTGTATTGAAAAGAATCGAATCGAAAAGAATCGAATCGAATCGAGAATTGAATTGAATGCAATCAAATAGAAAAGAATCGAATCGAATTGAAAAGAATCAAATCGAATTGATTTAATCGAATCGAATCGCATCGAATCGAAAATAATGGAATCGAATTGAATAAAAAATAATCGAATCGATTCGACTTGAATCGAGAATAATTGGAATTGAATTCAATCGATAATCGAATCGAATCCAATCGAGTCGAATCGAAAATAATCGAATTAAATCAAATCGATTCGAAAAAATTGAATCAAATTGCATCGAATCAAAAGTAATCGAATCGAATCATATTGAATCGATTTGAATTGAAAAGAATCGAATCGAATCGAAAAGAATCAAATCGAATCGAATCAAAAAGAATCGAATCCAAAGAATCGAATTGTAGAGAATCTAATCGAAACGAAAAGATTTGAATCAAATCGAATCGAATTGAAAAGAATCGAATCTAAAAGAAAAGAATCGAATTGAAAAGAATCAAATCGAATCGAAAAGAATCGAATAAAAAAGAATCAAATCGAATCGAAAAGAATTGAATCGAAAAGAATCGAATCAAATCAAATTGATTGAAAAGATCAAATCAAAAAAATCAAAGAGAATCGAAACGAATCAAAACGAATCGACTCGAATTGAAAAGAATCATATGGAATCAAATCTAAAAGAATCGAATCGAATCAAAAAGAATCGAATCGAATTGATTCACTTCGAAAAGAATCGAATTGAATCCTATTGAATCGAAAAGAATCGAATCAAATCGAATGGAATTGAATCAAAAAGAATCGCATCGAGTTGAATCGAAAAGAATCGAATAGATTCGAATTGAAACAAATCGAAAAAAATCAAAACGAATCGAATCAGATCGAGTGGAAAATAATTGAATCAAATAGAAAAGAATCGAATCGAATCGAATTCGAAAGAATCGAATTGATTTGAAATGAGAAGAATCGAATCGAATTGCATCGAACGGAAATAATTGAATCTAATTGAATAAAAAAATAGAATCGAATCGAATCGAAAATAATTGGAATTGAATCGAATCGATAATCGAATCGAATCAAATCAAATCGAGTCGAATCTAAAATAATCGAATCGAATCAAATGGATTCAAAAACAATTGAATCGAATTGAATCGAATAGAAAAGAATCGAATTGAATCAAAAAGAATCAAACCGAATAAAAAAGAATCGAAAAGAATTGACTCAAGAAGAATCGAAATGAATTGAATGAAGTAGAATCGAATGGAAGCTATGGGAAAAGAATCGAATCGAATCAAAAATTATCTAAACGAATCCAGTTGAATCCAAAAGAATTGAATCAAATCGAAAGAATCGAATCGAAATGTAAAAAATCGAATCCAAATGATTGAATTGAATTGAATTAAATCGTATCGAAAAGAATCAAATCGTATCGAAGCAAAAAGAATCGAATCGAAACGACAAGAGTCGAATCGAATCGAATGGAAAAGAATCGATTTGAATTGAATCGAATTGAAAAGAATCTAATCGAATCTCATCGAATCGAAAAGAATCGAATCGAATCAAAAAGAATGGAATGGAATGGAATCGAATCGAATCGAATCGAATTGAATCGGAAAGAATCAATCGAATCGAATTGAATAGAAAAGAATCAAATAGATTCGAATCGAAACGAATCAAATCATATCGAATCGAAAAGAATAGAATCAAATTGAAAAGAATCGAATCAAACTGAATCGAAAAGAATAGAATCGAACAGTATCGAATCTAATTGAAATGAATCGAATCAAATAAAATAGAAAAGAATCAAATAGAAACGAAAAGAATCGAATCGAATTGAATTGAAAAGAATCGAATTGAATCGAATCGAAAAGCAAAGAATCAAAAAGAATCGAATCGTAACGGAAAGAATCAAATCGAATCGAAAAGATCAAATTGAAAAGAATATAATTGAATCGAATCGAATCGAAAAGAATCGAATCGTATCGAATCAAAAAGAATCAAATCGAATCGAATCGAAAAGAATAGAATTGTATTGAAAAGAATCGAATCGAATCGAAAAGAATCCAATCGAATAGAAAAGAATTGAATCATGGGATCCCTGGGTGGCGCAGCGGCTTGGCGCCTGCCTTTGGCCCAGGGCGCGATCCCAGAGACCGGGGATCGAATCCCACGTCGGGCTCCCAGTGCATGGAGCCTGCTTCTCCCTCTGCCTGTGTCTCTGCCTCTCTCTCTCTCTCTGTGACTATCATAAATAAAATAAAAATGAAAAAAATAAAATTAAAAAAAAACTTTAAAAAAAAGAAAAGAAAAGAATTGAATCAAATGCAATCAAATTGAAATGAATCGAATCGAATAGAAAAGAATCAAATCGAATTGATTGAATCGAAAAGAATCGAATCGAATCGCATCGAATCGAAAATAATTGAATCGAATTGAATAAAAATAATCGAATCGAATCGAATCGAGAATAATTGGAATTTAATTGAATCGATAATCGAATCGAATCAAATTGAGTAGAATCGAAAATAATCAAATTGAATCAAATTGATTCGAAAAAATCAAATCAAATTGCATCGAATCAAAAGTAATTGAATAGAATCGTATTGAATTGATTCGAATTGAAAAGAATCGAATCGAATTGAAAAGAATCAAAACGAATCGAATCAAAAAGAATCAAATCGAAATGACAAGAGTCGAATCGAATCGAATCGAACAGAATGAATTGAACTGAATCAAAAAGAATCAAATCGAACAGAACCGAAAATAATAGAATCGAAAAGAATCGTATCGAATCGGATTGAAAAGAATCGAATCGATTCCAATCGACTTGAATCGAAAAAAATCGAATCGAATAGTATCGAATCTAATTGAAATGAATCGAATCAAATAAAATAGAAAAGAATCAAATCGAAACGAAAAGAATGGAACCGAATTGAATTGAAAAGAATCGAATTGAATCGAAAAGCAACGAATCGAAAAGAATCAAAACGGAAAGAATCAAATCGAATCGAAAAGATCGAATTGAAAAGAATATAATTGAATCGAATCGAAAAGAATCGAATCGATCGAATTGAAAAGAGTCAAATCGAATCGAATGGAAAAGAATAGAATTGTATTGAAAATAATCAAAACGAATCGAAAAGAATCGAATAATCGAAAAGAATAGAATTGTATTGAAAATAATTGAATCGAATCGAAAAGAATAGAATTGTATTGAAAATAATCAAAATCTAATCGAATTGAAAAGAATTGAATTGAATGCAATCAAATCGAAAAGAATCTAATCGAATCGAATTGAAAAGAATCAAATCTAATTGATTGAATCGAAAAGTATCGAATCGAATCGAATCACATCGAATCGAAAATAATTGAATCGAATTGAATAAAAAATAATCGAATCAAATCGAATCGAATCAAGAATAATTGGAATTGAATTGAATCGATAATCGAATCGAATCAAATCGATTCGAAAAAAATCGATTCAAATTACATCGAACAAAAGTAATCGAATAGAATCTTATTGAATTGATTCGAATTGAAAAGAATCGAATCGAATCGAAAAGAATCAAATCAAATCGAATCAAAAAGAATCGAATCCAAAGAATTGAATTGTAGAGAATCTAATCGAAATGAAAAGATTCGAATTGAATCGAAACGAAAAGAATAAAATTGAATCGATAGAAAAGATCGAATTGACAAGAATCGAATGAATCGAATCAAATCGAAAAGAATCGAATTGAATCGTATTGAATCAAAAAGAATCAAATCGAATCGAATCGAAAAGAATAGAATTGTATTTAATTGAATTGAAAAGAATCGAATCGAATTGAATCAAAAAGAATCGAATCGAATCGAATCGAAAAGAATCGTATCAAATCGAATTGAATTGAAAAGAATCCAATCGAATTGAAAAGAATCGAATCGAAAAGAATCGAATCGAAATGAAAAGAAAGGAATCGAATCGAATCGAAAAGAATCGAATGGTATCATTGAATCGAAAAGAATCAAATCATATCGAATTGAATTGAAAAGAATCAAATCGAAAAGAATCGAAACGAATCGAATCGAAACGAAAAGAATCAAATCGAATCAATTCGAAGAGAATCAAATCGTATCGAATGGAATCGAAAAGAATCGAATCATATCGAATTGAATCTAAAAGAATCGAATCGAATACAATCGAAAAGAATCGTATCGAATCGAATCAAATTGAATTGAAAAGAATCGAATAGAATCTTATATACTCGAATCAAAAAGAATCGAGTCGATTCTAATCGAAAATATAAAACCGAATCGAAAAGAATCGAATCGAAAAGAAAAGAATCGATCCAAATCGAAAATAATCGAATTGAATCAAAACGATTTGAATCGATACGAAATGAATCGAATCGAAAATAATAGAATCAAATCGAACTGAATTGAAATGAAAATAATCAAATTGAATCGAATTGAAAATAATCGAATCAAATCAAATCGAAAATAATTGAATCGAATCTAGTCGAAAATAATCGATTCTCATTGAATTGAATTGAAAATAATCGAATCGAATTTAATCGAAAATAATCAAATCGAATCGAAAATAATCCAATCGAAAAGAATCGAATTGATTCGAATCGAAAATAATCGAATCAAATCGAAAAGAATCGAATCGAATCAACTCGGATCGAAAATAAACGAATCGAATCGAATTGAATCTAATCGAATAAAAAAAAATCGAATCGAATTGAATCAAAAATAATCGAATCTAATGCAATCGAATCGAATCGAAAATATTCGAATAGAATCGAATTGAATCGAAAATAATCAAATCGAATCGAAAAGAAATAAATCAAATCGAATCAAAAATAATCGAATCAAACCAGCGAATTGAGTCGAATAAAAAATAATTGAATCGAATCGAAAAGAATCAAATCGAATCGAATCGAATTGAATCAAATCGAAAAGAATCGAATCGAATCGAATCGAACAGAATATAATCGAATTGAATCGAATCGAATCAAATCGAAAAGAACCGAATCGAAAAGAATCAAATCGAATTGAATCGAAAAGAATAGAATCGATTCGAAAAGATTCCAATCGAATTGAATCAAATCGAAAAGAATCTAATCTCATCGAAAAACATCGAATCGAATCAAAAAGAATCGAATCGAAAGGAAAGTTTGAATCGAATTGAATCGAATCGAAAGGAATCGAATCGAATCGAGAAGAATAGAATCGAATTGAATCGATTCGAATCGAAGAGAATCGAATCAAAAAGAATAGAATCGAATCATATCAAAAAGAATCGAATCAAATTGAATGGAAAAGAATCGAATCAAATTGAGAAAAAATCGAGTCGAAATGAAAAGAATCAAATCGAATCGTAAAGAATTGAATTGAATTGCATCGGAAAGATTTGAATCGAATCGAACTGAAAAGAACCAAATTTAAACGAATCGAATCGGGATCCCTGGGTGGCTCAGCAGGTTAGCACCTGCCTTTGGCCCAGGGCGCGATCCTGGAGACCCGGGATCGAATCCCACATCGGGATCCCGGTGCATGGAGCCTGCTTCTCCCTCTCCCTCTGCCTATGTCTCTGCCTCTCTCTCTCTCTCTGTGTGTGACTATCATAAATAAATAAAAATTTAAAAAAATAATCTAAAAAATTTTAAAAAAAAGAAACGAATCGAATCAAAAAGACTCAAATCGAATCGAATTGAAAAGAATTGAATCGAATCATATTGAATCGAATAGAAAAGAATCTATCAAATCAAAAAGAATCGAATCGATAAGAATCGAATTGAAATAATTGAATGGAAAAAAAAAGAAATAATTGAATGGAATCGAATCGAAAAGAATCGAATCGAATCAAATGCCTAACCGTAACCCCTAAGCCCTAACACTAAACCTATCCTAACCCTAACCCTTAAACCTAACACTTAACCCTAACCCTAACCCTAACCCCTAACCCTAACCTTAATCCTAACCCTAACCCAAACACTAACCCTAAACTTAACCCGTACCCTAACACTAACAGGTATCCTAACACTAACCTGTACCCCAACCCTAAACCGTACCCTAACCTTAAGCCTGTACCCTAACCCGTACACTAACCCGTCGCCTATCCCTAAACCTAACCAGTATTCTAACACTAACCCGTACCCTAACCCATACCCTAACCCGCATCCTAACCCTAACCCTAACACGTAACTAACGATAACCCTAACCAAAACCCTAACACTAACGCTAACCCTAACACCTAACCCTAAACCCTAAACCTAACCCTAAACCAAAACTTAACCTTAACCCCTAACCCTAACATTAACCCTTATACCTAACCCTAACCCTAACCTGAACCCCTAACCACTAACTCTAAACTTAACCCTAACCCTTAACCCTAACCCTAAACCTAACCCTAATCCTAACACTAACCCAAACCCTAAACCTAACCCATAACGCTAACCTTAACTCCTAACCATAACCCTAACACTAACACTAACCCTTCACCTTAACCCTAACCCTACCCCTAACCCCTAACCCCTAACCCTAACACTAATCCTATCCCTAACCCTTAAACCTAACACTTAACCCTAACCCTAACCCTAAAAATAACCGTAACCCTTAACCCTAGCCCTAAACCTAACCACTCACCCTAATCCAAACCCTAAACCTAACCCTAAAACTAACCCTAACCTTAACCCTAAACCTAACCCGAAAACTAACCTGAAACCTAACCCATACACTAACTCATAACCTAAACCTAACCCTAACCCGTACCCTAACCCTAACCCGAACCCGAACCTTAACCCTAACCCGTACCCTAACGCTAACCCATACCCTAACCCGACCCTATCCCTAACCCGTACCCTAACCCTAAACCTATCCTGTACCCTAAACCTAACCCTAACCCTAACCCGTACCCTAACCCTAACCTGTACCTTAACCCTAACCTTAAAACTAACCCCAACACCAAACCCAACCCCAACCTAACCGTTAGCCCTAACCCCTAACCCTAACCCTAACCCAAACTCCTAACCCCTAACCCTAACCCTAACCCTTAACCCTAACCCTTAACACTAACCCTAACCCTAACCCAAACCCTAAACCTAATTCCTAACCCTAACCGAAATCCTAACCCCTCACCCTAAACCTAACACTAACCCTAACCCTTAACACTAACCCTTAACCCTAACCCTAACCCAAAACCTAACCCCTAACCCTAAACCAAACCCCTAAAACCTAATCCTAACCCTAACTCTTAACCCTACCCTTAACCCTAACCCTAACCCAAACCCTAACCCTAACCCCTAACCCTAACCGTAACCCCAAACCTTAACCATAACACTAACCCTAACACTACCCATAACCCTTAACCCCTAACCCTTAACGCTATAAGTAACCTTTAACCTCAACAATTAACTCTAAACCTAACCCCAACCCTTACCCTAACCCTAACCAAACCCTAACCATAACCCATACCCTAACCCTAACCCATACCCTAACCCTAAACCATACCCTAACCCCAACCCTAACCCGTACAATAACCCTAACCCGTAACCTAACCCTAACACGTAACCTAAATCTAAACCTGACCCTAACCCAAACAATACCCTAATCCTAAACCTAACCTGTGCCCTAACACTTACACTAACCCCAACCCTAACGCTAACCCGTACACTAACCCTAAATGGTACCCTAACACTAACCCTAAACTGTACCCTAATCCTAAACCTAAAACTAACCCTAACCCATACCCTAACCCTATACCGTACCCTACCCTAACCCTACCACAACCCGTACCCTAACACTAAAACTACCCTTAAACCTACCTCTAACTCTAATCATAACCCTAACCCTATCTCTAAACCTAACCCTAACCCTAACCCTAACCTAACCCTAACCATCACCCTAACCGTATCCCTAACACGTGAACTAACCCTAACCCTAACCCTAACCCATAAACTAAACCTAACCCTAACCCAAAACCTAAATAGTACCCTAACTCAAACCCTAACATGTACCTTAACCCAAACCCTAACCCTAAACCTAACCCTAAGCTGTACCCTAACCCTAACCCAAACCCCAACTCCTAACCATAACTGTAACCCTAACCCTAACCTCTAACACCAAACCCTAACCCAAACCCCTAACCCCTAACCCTAACCCGAAGCCGAACCCGAACCCCTAACCCCTAACCCCTAACCCTAACCCTAACCCTTAACAATAACCCTTAACCATAACCCTAACCCTAACCCAAACCCTAACCCTAACTCCTAGCCCTAACACTAACCCTAACCCGTACCCTAACCGTAAACCGTACCCTACCCTAACCCTAACCATAACCCGTACCCTCACACTAAAACTCCCCCTAACCTAACCCTAACACTAATAAAAACCCTAACCCTATCTCTAACCCTAACCCTAACTCTAGCCTAACCCTAAACCTCACCGTAACTGATCCCTAACACGTAAACTAACCCTAAACCTAACCCTAACCCGTAAAGTAAACCTAACCCTAACCCTAAATAGTACCCTAACCCTAACGTGTACCTTAACCCTAACCCTAACCCTAAACCTAACCCTAAGCCGTACCCTAACCCGAACCCTAAACCTAACCCTAACCCGAACCATAAACCTAACCCTAACCCATAACATAACCCTAACCCTAACCCTAACCCGTAACCTAAACCTAACACTATACCTAACCCTAAACAGTACCCTAACCCTAACCCTAAACCCTAACACTATACCTAACCCTAACCGAAACCTAACCCTAACACTAACCCTAACTGTAACCTACCCTAACCCTAACCCTAACCCTAACCCTAACCCGCAACCTAAACTTAAACCTAAACCTAACCCTAAAGAGTACCCTAAAACTAACCCTAACCCATACCCTAACCCAAACCCTAACACTAACACTAAACCTAACCCTATCCTGTACCCTAACTCTAACACTAAACCTAACCCAAACCCTAACCGTTACCAGTACCCTAACCCATACCTTAACCTGTACCGTAATCCATACCGTATCTCTAAACCGTACCCTCACCCTAACCCTAACAAGTACCCTAACCCTAATCTGTACCCTAAACCTAAGCCTAAACCGAACCCTAATCATAACCCTAACACTAATCCTAACACGTAGCCTAACCCTAACCCGAACCCTAAACATAACCCAAACTCTAACTCTAACCCTAACCCGTACTCTAACCCTAAACGTAACTCTAACCTGTAACCGAACCCTAACCCTAACCCTAACACTAAACAGTACCCTAAACCTAACCCTATCCCATACCCTAACCCTAAACCTAACCCTAAACCTAACCTTAACCTGTACCCTAATCCTAACCCATACCCTAACGCTTAACCTAACCCTCACCCGTACCCTAACCCAAACTCTAACCCGTACCCTAACCCTAACCTTACCCCAATCCTAAACCTAACGAAACCCAATCCCTAATCCTAACCCTAACCCTATCCCTAACCTAATCCTAACCTTAACCCTTACCCTATCCCTAACCCTAACCCGTAACCTAACCCTAACCCTAACCCTAAAGAGTACCCTAACTTTAACCCTAACCCGTACCCTAACACTAACCCTAACTGTAAACCTAAACCGAACCCTAAGCCCTACCCTAACCCTAAACCTAACCCGTACCCTAACACTAACCCTAACACTAACACTAACCCGTACCCTAATCCGTAGCCTAACCCGTAACCTAACCTGTAATCTAACCCGTAACCAAACCCTAACCCTAACCCATAGCCTACCACTAACCCTGAAGCTATCCCTACCCCTAACCTGAACCCTAACACTAACACTAACCCTAACCCTAACCTTAACCCTAACCCTAAGCTTAAACAGGACCCTAACCCTAACCCTAACCCGTAACCTAACCCAAACTTTACAGCATTGGAAGTCAGGTCGTTCCATGAATAAAGCTCTACTGCACCTGGAGACACAACCATTGAAGCCTGCAGCTTGCCCCTTGCGTCCCACGAGCTTCTGACAAACATGTCTAGTGAGGATGTTCCTAGCTCCATCTGTAGGCAGTGTGGCACTGGGAAGGACCGCGTGTCAGCTCATCTTGCAGAAGGAAGTTCCCCAGAGAGACAGCTTTCAACTAGGTACTCAGGTTTGGAAGTTAGTATGTAGCTCCCTTCTGAGGGAGGAATTACTCAGAAGTCGTTGGATTGGGCTAGGAGACAGTTGCCTCTCACAAAACTTCTGTCCCGTATCGAACGACGTCCTTTCGAAGTGAAAGGTACAGGCGGTCAGCATGTGGGAGGAACAAGCCATAAGCTCATCCAAAGGAGTGTGCATCACTTGGAGGCAGGTGTCCGGTAGTCGTGAAATTGACAATGCAGACACGTGGTTCTCACTCCGCTACTGTCCCGCATAGAACGGAATGCTGTGGAAGCGATCCGTACAGGCCGTCAGATTGTGGGAGGTACAGGCCATAAGCTCAACTCTGAGAAGCATGTATGCTTTGCAGGCAGCTGTCTGCTAGCCACTCTTTTATGGGAGTTAGAACCTAGCTACACTTTAATTGAACAAGGCTGTTGGAAATTGCTGTATTGAACTCAGTTACACGTGACTACAAGCCTGAAACGTCTACATGCTTTTCACAACCTCTTCCAGCACCTAACATAAGGATGTTAGGACCTATGTCTAGAGGCAGTCAGGTTGCAGGAGGGTCCCGCCCTCACCTCAACTCTCACAAGGAAGCATGTCTAGAAGCCAGCTTTCAACTAGCTGCATTCTTCTGGCCCTGAGAACACAGCAGTATTCTAACTCAGGAGGTTCCAAGAATACCACTCTACTCCACCTGGAGACACCTTCCAGGCCTGCATTAGTGCACTTGCATCTCACAAGCTTCTGACAAGCGTCTCTGGAGAAGACATTGGAAACACACTCTACAGGCAGTGTGGAACTGTGAGGGACTGCGTGTGAGCCCAACTCTCAGATGTAAGTTGCCGTTGGATGCAGGGTTCAATTAGCTAGTGTGGAAATTAGTATGTAGCACCACTCTAAGACAGGAATTACTAGGAAATCGCGGGATTGAGCTTGGAGGCACTACTCTTGTGGGCCTCACCTGGACGAGTGACTGGTTCCCACCTGGGACTCACCTGGACCTGATAACTTTGCTCCACACTTTGGCCTCACCTGGCCCTGATGACTCTGGTCCCCACCTAGGCCTCAATCTGGACCTGGTGACTGTGGTCCCCACCTGGGTCTCACCTGGACCAGGTGACTCTCGTTCCCACATGAACCACACCTGGACCTGGTGACTGTGGTGTCCTTTTAGCCTCACATTTCCCTGGTGACTCCGGTCCCCACCAGGGTCTCACCTGGATCTGGTGACTCTGGCCTGCAGGTTGGCCTCACCTGGACCTGGTGAGTGGGGTTGCCACCTGGGCCTCACCCATACCTGGTGACTCAGGTCCCCACGTGGGCCTCACTTGGACCTGGTGAATCTGGTCCTTATCTGGTCCTCACCCGGACCTGGTGACTCTGGTCACCACCTGGGCCTCACGTGGACCTGGTGAATCTGGTCCCCATCTGGGCCTCACCCAGTCCTGGTGACTTTGTTCCCCACCTGACCTGATTGGGACGTGGTTACTCTGTTCCACACCTGAGCCTCACCGGGACATGATGACTCTGGAACCACTCTGGGCCTCACCCTGACCTGGTGACACTAGTCCACATCTGGATGTCACCTGGACCAGGTGATTCTGGTACCCCTCTAGGCCTCAACCAGACATGGTGACTCTGGTCCGCAACTGGGCCTCACCTGGACCTAGTGAATATGCTCCCCACCTGGGCCTCATCTGGACCTGGTGACTCTGGTACCTACCTGGGCCTCACCTGGAACTGGTGACTCAGATCGTCACCATGGCCTCATCTGACCTAGTGACTGTGGTTCCCACAGTGACCTCACCTGGACCTCATGTCTCTGGTCCCCACCTGGGCCTCACATGGACCTGGTGTCTCTGGTACACACTTGGGTAGCATCACGACATGGTTACACTGTTCCCTCATAGGTCCCACCTGGACCTGTTAACTCTGGTCTTCACCTGGGCCACACCTAGACATGGTGACACTGGTTCCCACCTGGGTCTCACCTGGACCTGGTGAGTCTGATCCCCACCTGGGCCTCACGTCTAACTGGTGACTCTCGTTCCCACATGGACCTCATGTGGACCTGGTGGCTGCAGTGTTTCTAGCTTCTCATGGACCTGGTGACTCTGGAAACCACCAGGGCCTCACTGGGACCTGGTGAGTGTGGTTGCCACCTGCACCTCACCTGGACATGGTGACTCTGGTCTGCACCTGAGAGTACCCAGGATCTGGTGACTGTGGTCCCCACCTGGGCCTCACTTGGACCGGTGACTCTGAACCCCACCTGGGCCTCACCTGGCCCTGTTGACCATGGTCCCAACTGGGCATAATTGTGACCCGGTTACTGTGTTCCACAACTGGACCTCACCTGGACCAGGTGACTCAGGTTCCCCTGTGGGTCTCACCCGGACCTGTTGACTGTGAACCCCACTTTGGCCTGACTTGGACCTACGGACTCTGGTTGACACCTGCGCCTCAACTCGAACTGTTGACTCTGTTTCTTTCAAGGGACTCCCCTGTACCTGATGATCCTGGTCCCCACCTGGTCCTCAACTGGACATGGTGACTGTTGTCACCACCTGGGACTCACCTGGACCCGGTTACTGTGTTCCACACTTGGGCCTCACGTAGACCTGTTGACCATGGTTCCCAGCCAGCCTGACATAGACCTGTTGCCTCTGGTCCCCACCTGGGCCTCACGTGTACCTGGTAACTCTGGTTCTCAACAGGGCCTCATCTGGACCTGGTGACTCTGGTCCCCACCTGGGCTAGACCTGGATCTGGTGACTCTGATCCACTCATGGACCTCTCCTGGACGTGGTGACACTCTTTCCAACATGGACCTCACCTGTTTCTGGTGACTCTGGTCCTCATTTTGGCCTCACCTGGACCTGGTGACTCTCGTCCCCACTTTGACCTAACTCAGACCTGGTGAATCTTGTCCCCACCTAGGCCTCACCCAGACCTGGTGAATCTTGTCCCGAGCTACGCATCAATTAGACCTGATGAATCTGGTCGTCACATGGGCCTCACTTAGACCTGGTGAATCTGGTCCCCACCTGTGCTTAACCTGGATCTGGTGACTCTAGTCCCCGCCTCAGCCTCACATGTACCTGGTAACTCTTGTCCTCTCCTGGGCCTCATCCGTACCTGAACTCTGGTCCCCACCTGGGCCTAACCTGGACGTGGTGACTGTTGTCACCACCTGGGACTCACCTGGACCTGGTTCCTGTGTTCCACACCTGGGCCTCATGTAGACCTGTTGACTATGGTCCCCAGCCGGCCTGACATGGACCTGTTGCCTCTGGTCCCCACCTGGGCCTCAGATGTACCAGGTAACTCTGGTCCCCACCTGGTCCTCACATGTACCTGGTAACTCTGGTCCACACCTGGGCTTCACCTGGATCTGGTGACCCTGGTTCCCACCTGGACCTCTCCTGGACTTGGTGACTCTCTTTCCAACATGGACCTCACCTGGATCTGGTGACTCTGGTCCTCAGTTTGGCCTCACCTGGACCTGGTGACTCTCGTCCCCACTTTGACCTAACTCAGACCTGCTGAATCTTGTCCCCACCTAGGCCTCATCCAGACCTGGTGACTCTTGTCCTCAGCTATGCCTCAATTCGCCCTGATGAATCTGGTCCTCACGTGGGCCTCACATGGACCTGGGACTCAGCTGGATAGAGTGGCTCTGGTTCTCACAAGGGGCTCACCTGATACTGGTGACTGTGTTCTCCTTCTATGCCTCACCAGGACCTGGTGATTCTGATCCCCATCTGGGCCCTGCATGGCCCTAGGGACTCTGGTCCTCACCTAGGCATCATTGGGACCTGGATACTCTATTCCACACCTGGGCCTCACTTTGACCGGGACCTCTGGTCCCGCTCTGGGCCTCAAACTAAACTGGTTACTCTGGGTCCCCCTCTGGGCCTCACCCTTACCTGGTGACTCTGGTCCCCCCTTGGGCTTCACTTCGACCTGGTGAATCTGGTCCTTACCTGGTCCTCACCTGGTCCTGGTGACTCTGGTTCACCACCTGGGTCTCACCTGGATGTGGTGAATTTGTTGCCACTTGGGCCTCACCTGGACCTTGTGACTGTTGTCCCCACCTGGAACTCACCTGGATCTGGTGGCTCTGGTTCTCATATGGGGCCCTCCTGGACCTGGTACCTGTGGTCTCCTTCTGCCCTCACCTGGAACAAAACGACTCTGATCCATATTTGGGCACACCTGGACCTGGTGTCTCTGGTCCTTACCTGGGCATTATTGGGACCTGGTTACTCTCTTCTATACCTGGGCCTCCCCTGGACCTGGTGCCTCTGGTCACCCTCTGGACCTCACCCTGACCTGGTGACTGTGGTCCCCATTGGACCTCACCTGGACGAGGTGACTGGTTCCCACAGGGACCTCACCTGGACCTGGTGACTCTGGTCCTCACATGGGCATCATTAACCTGGTTACTCAGTTCCACATCGGGACTCACCTGCACCTATTGACTCTCGTCCCTCTCTGGGCCTCACCCTGATGTGGTGACTCTGGTCCCCACCTGGATATCACCTAGACCATGTGACTCTGGTCCCCCTCTGTGCCTCACCCGGGGCTGGGGACTCTGGTCCTCAACTGGGCCTCAATAAGACCTGGTGAATCTACTCCTCACTTAGGCCTCGTCTGGACCTTGTGACTCTAGTCACACCTCGGCATCAATGGGACATGGTTACTCCGCTCCACAACTGGGACTCACATGGACCTGATAACTTTGTTCCACACTTTGGTCTCACCTGGCCCTGATGACTTTGGGCATCCCAACTTGGACTCAGTCTGGACCTGGAGACTGTGATCCCCACCTGGGTCTCACCTGGACCTGGTGACTCTCGTTCCCAAATGAATCACACCTGGCCCTGGTGACTGTGGTGTCCTTCTAGCCTCACATTTACCTGGTGACTCCGGTCCCCATCAGGGCCTCACATGGAATAGGTGACTCGAGCCTGCAGGTTGGCCTCACCTGGACCTGGTGGGTGGGGTTTCCACCTGGGTCTCACCCATACCTGGTGACTCAGGACCCCACGCGGGCCTCACTTAGACCTGGTGAATCTGGTCCTTACTTGGTCGTCACTCGGACCTGGTGACTATGGTCACCACCTGGGCCTCACCTGGACTTGGTGAATCTGGTCCCCCGGGGCCTCACCCAGCCCTGGTGACTTTGTTCCCCATTTGGACCTTCTTGCTGTGGATTCCTTCTTGGCCTCACCTGGAACTGGTGACTCTGATCCTATCTGGGCCTCACCCATATCTGGTGACTCTGGTCCTCACCTGGGCATCATTGGGACCTGGTTACTCTGTTCCACACATGAGCCTCACCTGGACATGATGACTCTGGAACCTACTGGGCCTCACCCTGACCTGGTGACTCTGGTCCCCATCTAGATGTCACCTGGACCATGTGATTCTGGTACCCCTCTAGGCCTCAACCAGACCTGGTGATTCTTGTCCGCAACTGGGCCTCACCTGGACCTAGTGAATATGCTCCCCACCTGGGCCTCATTTGGACCTGGTGACTCTGTTCCCTACCTGGGCATCATCGGGACATGGTTCCTCTATTCCCCACTGGGACTCAACTGAACCTGTGAACTCTGGTCCTCACTTTGGCCTCTTCTGTACCAGGTGACTGTGGTCCCACGAGGGCCTCACCTGGAATGGGTGGCTCTGATCCTCAGCAGCATGCCTTGAAGACACCTTTCCAATAGCTGTGTACTTATGATCGTGAGATTGTACCAGTATTCTAATTCAGGAGGTTCCAAGATTACCACTCTACTGCACCTGGAGATACCTTCCAGATCTGCATTGTTCCACTTGCATCTCACAAGCTTCTGACAAAAGTCTATGGTGAAGATGTTTGATACTCATTCTGCAGGCAGTATCGGACCGTGAGGGACTGAGTGTGAGCTCAACTCTAAAAAGTAAGTTGCTTTTGGACAAGGCATTTAGCTAGCTTCTCACCTATGGAACTTGGTATGTAGCACAGGAATTACTAGGAAATCGCTGGATTGACCTTGGTGGCCCTAGTCTTGTGTGCCAGTACATTCCACTTATCTCTCACAACACTTCCGTCACGGATTGAGTCTAGGCCTTTTAGAAGCGAAGTGTACCTGAAGGCAGGATGTGAGGTACAGTTCATAAGCTCAACTTTCAGTAGTGTGTACGCCTGGGAGGCAGATGCCTGCTACCTACTCCTACATGGGAGTTAGAACATAGCTACACTGTGATTGAAGAAGGCCGTTGGAAATCGCTGTATTCAACTCAGATACACGTGAGTTTAGGCCCGACGCTTCCACATGCTTTTCTCACAACCTCTCCCAGCACCTAAAACAAGGATGTTAGCAGCTACGTCTACAGTCAGGAAGGATGCGGGAGGGTCCTGCCCTGAGATCAGCTCTCAAAAAGAAGCATTCCTCGAAGCCAGCTTTCTACTAGCTGCGTTGTTTTGGCCGTGAGAACGTAGCACCACTGTAAGTCAGGACGTTCCATGTATACCACTCTACTGCACCGAGAGACACAAGCATTGAGGACTGCAGCTAGCTCCTTGTGTCCTATGAGCTTCTGACCAACATATGTAGTGAGGATGTTCAAAATTCCATCTGAAGGCCGTGTGGAACTGTGAGGTACTGGGGGTGAGCTCAAGTCTCAGAAGCAAGTACCCTTTGGACATTGTGTTCAACTAGCTTCTCATGTATGGAACTTAGTATGTAGCACCAATCTAAAAGACAGGTCCTCACATATCTCTGGATTGGGCTTGAAGACACTAGTCGTGTGGGCAGGCACCTTCCACTAACCTCTGACAAAACTTCTGTCACGCATCGAGCCTACGCTGATAGGAGCGAAGTGTACCTTCAGTCAGCATGTGGGAGGTACAGGGCATAAATTCAACTGTCAGAAGTGTGTATGCTTTGCAGGCCGATGTCTGCTAGACACTTAAGGAGGCGAGGTATACCCAAGCTACACTCTACTTAAACAAGGACGTTGGCAATCGCTGTATTGAACTCAGATACACGTGAGTACACTCCTGACACTTCCAATTGCATTTATCCAACCTCTCCCAACACCTAACATAAGGATGTTAGCAGCTATGACTACGGGCAGTCAGGATGTGGGAGGGTCCTGCTCTGAGCTCAGCTTTCAAAAGGAGGCATGCCTCGAAGCCAGCTTTCTACTAATTGCGTTCTGATGGCCAAGAGAACGTGGCAGCATTGTTATTCAGGATGTTCCATGAATAACACTTTACTGCACCTGGAGACACAACCTTGAATTCTGCAGGTTGCCGTTTGTGTCCCATGAGCTTCTGACAAACATGTCTAGTGAGAATGTTTGTAACTGTATCTGCAGGCACTGTGGAACTGGGAAGGACCACGTATCACCTCATCTCCGAGAGGGAAGTTCCCCAGAGCGAGAGCTTTCAGCTAGGTACTCACGGATGGAAGTTAATATGTAGCTCCCATCTGAGGGAGATTCCTCAGAAGTTGCTGGATTGAACAAAGACACATTTGCCTCTCGCAAAACTTTTGTCCCGTTTCGAACGAAATCCTTTGGAAGTGAAGCGTACAGGCTGTCAGGAAGTGGGAGGTTCAAATCCTAATCTCAATCCAAAGGAGTGCGCATGCCTTGGAGGCAGCTGTCCGCTAGGCGAAATTGACAAGGCAGACACTTGGTTCTCACTCCGCTACTCTCCCGCATACAACGAAATGCTGTGGAAGCGTAACGTACAAGCAGTCAGGATGGGGGAGGTACAGACCATAAGCAAAACTCTCAGAAGTGTGTATGCTTTGCAGGCCGACGTCTGCCTGACACTTATCGAGGTGAGGTATACTCGAGCTACACTCTAATGGAACAAGGACGTTGGCAATCACTGTATTGAACTCAGATGCACGTGAGTACAGTCCTGACACTTCCACTCGCATTTCTCCAACCTCTCCCAGCACTTCACGTAAGGATGTTAGCAGCTATGACTATGGGCAGGCAGGATGCGGGAGCGTCCTGCCCTGAGCTCAGCTCTCACAAGAGTGCTTGCCTAGACGCCCGCTTTCAACTAGTTGCGTTCTAATGGCCGTGAGACCATGGCAGTCTTCTAACTCAGGAGGTTCGAAGAATACCACTCTACTGCACCTGGAGACACCTTCCAGGCCTGCCTTATTCCACTTGTGTCTCACAAGCTTCTGACAAACGTCTCTGGTGAAGATGTTCATAACCCAATCTGCAGGCAGTGTGGAACTGTGAGGGACTGGGTGTGAGCTCAACTCTCAGAAGAGAGATGCTTTTGGACTCGGGGTTTAGCTCGCTTCTCACGTCTGGAACTTAGTATGTGGCACCTGTCAAAGACAGGAATTACTAGGAAATCGCAGGGTTGAGCTTGGAGGCACTAGTCTTGTGTGCTGGGACATTACACTTACCTCTCACAACACTTCAGTCACGCATCCAGCCTCGGCCTGTTAGCAACGAAGTGTACCTGCAGGCAGGATGTGGGAAGTACAGGCCATAAGCTCAACTCTCATAAGTGTATACGCCTGGGAGGCAGATGCCTGCTACCCACTCGTACATGGGAGTTAGAAACTAGCTACACTCTTTGAAGAACGCCACTTGAAATCGCAGTATTCAACTCAAATAATCATGAGTAGAGGCCTCACACTTCCACATACATTTCACCGCCCTCTCCCAGCACCTAACAGAAGGATATTAGCAGGTACGTCTACGGGCAGGCTGGATTCGTTAGGGTCCTGGCCTGAGCTCAGATCTCAGAAGGAAGCATGCCTAGAAGCCAGCTTTCTACTAGCTCGTTCTGATGGCCGTGAGAATTTAGCAGCATTGTAAGGCGGGATATTCCATGAATACCGCTCTACTGCACCTGAAGACACAACCATTGAAGCCTGCAGCTGCCCTTGCGTCCCATGAGCTTCTGACAAACATGTCTAGTGTGGATGTTCGTAACTGCATCTGCAGACAGTGTGGAACTGGGAAGGACCGCGTGTCAGCTCATCTCGCAGAAGGAAATTCCCCAGAGAGAGAGCTTTCAACTAGGTACTCAGGTTTGGACGTTAGTATGTAGCTCCCATCGGAGGGAGGAATTCCTCAGAAGTAGCTGGATAGAACTAAGAGACAGTTGCCTCTCGCAAAAGTTGCGTCCCTTACCGAACGAAATCCTTTGGAAGTGAAGCATGCAGGCGGTCAGCATGTGGGAGGTACAAGCCATAAGCTCAATCCAAAGGAGTGTGCATGCCTTGGAGGCAGCTGTCCGCTAGGTGCGAAATTGACAAGGGAGACACTTGGTTTTCACTCCGCTACTGTCCCGCATACAACGAAATGCTGTGGAAGTGTAACGTACAGGCAGTCATGATGGGGGAGGTACAGGCCACAAGCTCAACTCTCAGAAGTGTGTATGCTTTGCAGGCCGATGTCTGCTAGAGACTTATAGAGGTGAGGTATACCCGAGCTACACTCTAATGGAACAAGGACGTTGGCAATCACTGTATTGAACTCAGATGCACGTGAGTACAGTCCTGACACTTCCACTCGCATTTCTCCAACCTCTCCCAGCACCTCACGTAAGGATGTTAGCAGCTATGACTATGGGCAGGCAGGATGCGGGAGCGTCCTGCCCTGAGCTCAGCTCTCACAAGAGAGCATGCCTACAAGACGCTTTCATCTAGTGCATTCCAATGGCCGTGAGGCCATAACAGTCTTCTAACTCAGGAAGTTCGAAGAATACCACTCTACTGCACCTGGAGACACCTTCCAGGCCTGCCTTATTCCACTTGTGTCTCACAAGCTTCTGACAAACGTCTCTGGTGTAGATGTAAAAAACTCATTCTGCAGGCAGTGTGGAACTGTGAGTGACTGGGTGTGAGCTAAACTCTCGGAACAGAGATGCTTTTGGACTTGGGGTTCAGCTAGTTTCTCACGTACGGAACCTAGCATGTAGCACCTGTCTACTACAGGAATACTAGGAAATCGCTGGATTGAGCTTGGCGGCACTAGTGTTGTGTGCCGGGACTTTCCACTTACCTCTCACAACACTTTAGTCACGCATCGAGCCTAGGCCTGTGAGCAGCGAAGTGTACCTGCATGCAGGATGTGGGAAATATAGGCCATAAGCTCAACTCTCAAAACTGTGTATGCCTGGGAGGCAGATGTCTGCTACCCACTCGTACATGGGAGTTAGATATTAGCTACCCTCTTTGAAGATGGCCGTTTGAAATCGCTATATTCAACTCAGATAATCGTGAGTACAGGCCTGATACTTCCACATGCAAATCAAATCGAAACAAAAAGAATCACATCGAATAGAATCGAATGAACGAATCGGAAACTATCATATCGAAACCAAAAATATCGAATCTAATCGAGTCGCATCCAAAAGGATCGAATCGCATCGAATTGAAAAGAATCGAATCGAATAGAATAGAAAATAATTGAAACAAATCAAGTAAAAAGGAATCGAATAGAAAAAAATCGAATCGAAAAGAAATGAATTGAATCGAATTGAAAAGAATCGAATCTAATAGAATCGAATTGAAAAGAATCAATCGAAGAGTTTGAAATCGAATCGAATTGAATAGAAAGAATCTAATCGAACCGAAAAGATTCGAATGGAATAAAAAAGAAATGAGTCAAAAAGAATCGAATCGAAAAGAATCGAAAAAATCAAATAAAAAAGAATCAAAATGAATCAAAAAGAATCGAATAGAATCAAATTGAAAAGAATTGAATCGAAAAGAATCGAATCGAATCGATTCAAAAAGAATCGAATCGAATCAAATAGAAAAGAGTCAAATTGAATCGAAAAGAACTGAATCGAATCAAATTGAAAAGAATCAAATTGAAAAGAATCAAATTGAAAGGAATCTAATCGAATAGATTCAAATCGAATCGAATCGAAAAGAATTGAAATGAATCGAAAAGAATCGAATCAAATTGAAAAGTATCGAATAGAATTGAAAAAAGAGTCGAATCTAATCTAAAAGAATCGAATCGAATCGAATCGAATTGAAAAGATCATATCGAATCTAATAGAAAAGAATCGAATTGAATCAAACAGATTGAAAAACAATCAAAACAAATCGAATCGAAGTAAAAATAATTGAATCGAATCATATCGAATCGAAAAGAATTTAATTAAATTGAAAAGAATCGAACCAAAACGAAAAGAATCGAATAGAATCCAATCAAAAAAATCGAAATGAATCGAATCGAGTAGAATTGAATCGAAGCTAGGCGAAAAGAATCGAATCGTATCAAAAATTATCTAAACGAATCCAATTGAATCTAAAAGAATCGAATCGAATCGAATCGAAAAGAAATCGAAACGTAACAAATCGAATCCAAATGATCGAATCAAATCAAATCGAAAAGAATAGAATCAAAATGAAAAGAATCGAATAGAATCAAATTGAAAAGAATCAAATCGAATCGAATCGAATCGAACAGAAATGATTCAAACGAAAAGAATCTTATCAAATCGAATCGAAAAGAATCAAATCGAATCGAATCGAAAAGAATTGAATCGAAAAGAATTGAATCGAAGAGAATCTAATTGAAATGAAAAGAATCAAATCGAATCGAAAAGAATCGAATCGAAAAGAATCGAATCAAAAAGATCGAATTGAAAAGAATCGAATTGAGTCGAATCGAAAAGAATTGAATCGAATCATATCGAATCGAAAAGAATCGAATCAAATCTAATCGAAAACAATTGAATCGAATGCAATCAAATCAAAAAGAATTGAATCGAATCTAGTGAAAAGAATCAAATCGAATTGATCGAATCGAAAAGAATCGAATCGAATCGAATCGCATCAAATCGAAAATAATTGAATCGAATTGAATAAAAAATAATCGAATCGAATCGAAAATAATTGGAATTGAATCGAATCGATAATCGAATCGAATCAAATCGAGTCGAATCGAAAATAATCGAATCGAATCAAATCGATTAGAAAAAAATCGAATCAAATTACATCGAATCAAAAATTATCGAATCGAATCGTATTGAATCGATTCGAATTGAAAAGAATCGAATCGAATCGAATTGAAGTGAAAAGAATAAAATGAAATCGAAAAGAATCGAATCGAAAAGAATCGAATAGAAACGAAAAGAATCAAATCTAATCGAATCGAAAAGAATCGAATTGAATCGAAAAGAGTCCAATCGAATCGAATTGAAAAGAATCAAAACGAATTGAATCAAAAAATAGAATCGTATAGAATCTAATCGAAAAGAATCAAATCGAATTGATTCGAAAAGAATCAAATCAAATCGAATCGAAAAGAATCGAATCGATTCGAATTGAAAAGAATCAAATTGACTCGACTCGAAAGGAATCGAGTCGAATAAAAAATTATCGAAAAGAATCCAATTAAATCCAAAAGAATTGAATTGAATCGTATTGAATCGAAAAGAATCGAATGGAACATTATCGAATCGAATCCAAAAGAATCGAATCGAGTCAAATCGTAAAGACTCGAATCGAATAGAATCGAATCGAAAGGAATCCAATCGAATGAAATGAATCTTATAGAATCGAATCGAAAAGAATTGAATCAAATCGAATAGAAAAGAATAGAATCGAATCGAAACGACAAGCGTCGAATCAAATCGAATCGAAAAGAATCAAATTGAAAAGAATCGAATCGAATTGAAAAGAATCGAATTGAAAAAATCGAATCAAAAAGAATCGAATTGAATTGAGAAGAATTGAATCGAATTGCATCGAATCGAAAATAATTGAATCGAATTGAATAAAACATAATCGAATCGAATCGAATTGAAAATAATTGGAATTGAATCGAATCGATAATCGAATAGAATCAAATCGAGTCGAATCGAAAATCATCGAATCGAATCAAATAGATTCAAAAACAATTGAAACAAATCGAATCGAAAAGAATTGAATTGAATCGAAAAGAATCAAACCGAATCGAAAATAATCGAAAAGAATCGAATCAAAAAGAATCGAAATGAATCGAATTGAAAAGAATCGAATTGAATTGAATTGAAAAGAATCAAATCGAATCAAAAAGAATCGAATAGAAAAGAAATCGAATCGAAAGAATTGAATTGAATCAAAAAGAATCGTATCGAATCAAATCGATTGAAAAGATCGAAACAGGGAACCCTGGGTGGCGTAGCGGTTTAGCGCCTGCCTTTGGCCCCAGGGCGTGATCCTGGAGACCCGGGATCGAGTCCCACGTCGGGCTCCCGGTGCATGGAGCCTGCTTTTCCCTCTGCCTGTGTCTCTGCCTCTCTCTCTCTCTCTGTGACTATCATAAATAAAAAAAAATTAAAAAAAAGAAAAGATCGAAACAAAAATATCAAAGAGAATCGAAACGAATCAAAACGAATCGAATCGAATCAAATTGAAAAGAATCGTATCGAATCAAATCTAAAAGAATCGAATCGAATCAAAAAGTATCAAATAGAATTGATTCGCATCGAAAAGAATCGAATCGAGTCGTATCGAATCGAATTGAAAAGAATCGAATCTAATGGAATTGAACCGAAAAGAATCCAATAGATTCGAATTGAAACAAATCGAAAAAAATCAAAACGAATCGAATCAGATCGAGTGGAAAAGAATCAAATCAAATCGAAAAGAATCGAATGAAATCTAACTGAATCGAAAAGAATCGAATAGATCGAATCAAAAAGAATCGAATCGATTCGAAATGAATCGAGTAGAATCGAATCGAAGCGAAAAGAATCGAATCGAATTGAAAAGAATCAATCGAAAAGACTGAATTGAAAAGAATCGAATTGAATCGAATCAAATCGAAAAGAATCTAATCTAATCAAATCAAATCGAAAAGAATCTAATCTAATCGAAAAGAATAGAATCGTATAGAATCTAACTGAAAAGAACCGAATTGTATTGAATTGAATCGAAAAGAATCAAATCAAATTGAATAGAAAAGAATCGAATCGAATCGAAAAGAATCGAAACGAATCAAATCGTAAAGAATCTAATTGAAAAGAATAGCATCGAAACAAAAACGTTTGAATCAAATCAACTCGAAAAAAATCGAATCGAATAAAAAAGAATCGAATCGAATCGAAAAGAATCGAAACGAATAGATTCGTAAAGAATCGAATCGAATGAAATCGAATCGAAAATAATTGAATCGATTCGAATTGAAAAGAATCAAATCAAATTGAATTGAAATGAAAAGAATCGAATCGAATTGCAACGAATCGAAAATAATTGAATCGAATTGAATAAAAAATAATCAAATCGAATCGAAAATGATTGGAATTGAATCAAATTGATAATCGATTCGAATCAAATCAAATTGAGTCGAATTAAAAATAATCGAATTGAATCAAATAGATTCAAAAACAATCGAAACAAATCGAATCGAATTAAAAATAATCGAATCGAATTGTATCGAATCGAATCGAAAAGAATCGAATTAAATCGAAAAGAATTGAACCGAAACGAAAAGAATCGAATAGAATCGAATCAAAAAGAACCGAAATGAATCGACTCGAGTAGAATTGAATCGAAGCTAGGCGAAAAGAATCGAATCAAATAAAAAATTATCCAAACGAATCCAATTGAATCCAAAAGAATCGAATCGAATCGAAAAGAATCGAATTGAAATGTAAAAAATCGAATCCAAATGATCGAATCGAAAAGAATTGAATCGAAAAGAATCGAATCGAATCGAAACGAAAAGAATCGAATAGAATCGAATTGAAAAGAATCGAATCGAATCAAACAGAAATGTTTCGAATGAAAAGAATCTTATCGAATCGAATCGAATCAAAAAGAATCAAATCGAATCGAATTGAAAAGAATCAAATCGAATCGAATCGAAAAGAATTGAATTGAAAAGAATAAAATCGAAGAGAATCTAATTGAAACAAAGAATCAAATCGAATCGAATCGAAAAGAACCAAATCGAATCGAATCAAAAAGATTCGAATTGAAACAAAAGAATCGAATAGAATCGAATTGAAAAGAATCGAATCGAATCGAACAGAAATGATTCGAACGAAATCAAAAAAATCAAATCGATCGAATCAAAAAGATCGAATTGAAAAGAATTGAATTGAATTGAATTGAATCGAATCGAAAAGAATTGAATCGAATCATATCGAATCGAAAAGAATCGAATCGAATCAAATCGAAAAAAATTGAATCGAATGCAATCAAATCGAAAAGAATTGAATCGAATCTAGTGAAAAGAATCAAATCGAATTGATTGAATCGAAAAGAATCGAATCGAATCGCATCGAATCGAAAATAATTGAATCGAATTGAATAAAAAATAATTGAATCGAATCGAAAATAATTGGAATTGAATTGAATTGATAATCGAATCGAATCAAATCGAGTGAAATCGAAAATAATCAAATCGAATCAAATCGATTCGAAAAAAATCTAATCGAATTACATCGAATCAAAAATAATCGAATCGTATTGAATCGATTCGAATTCAAAGAACGGAATCGAATCGAATTTAAGTGAAAAGAATCGAATGAAATCGAAAAGAATCGAATCGAAAAGAATCGAATAGAAACGAAAAGAATCGAATCGAATCGAAGAGATCGAATTGAATCGAATCGAAACGAATCGAATCGAAAAGAATAGAATCGTATAGAATCTAATCGAAAAGAATCAAATCGAATTGATTCGAAAAGAATCAAATCGAATCGAATCGAAAAGAATCGAATTGAATTGAATCAAAAAGAATCAAATCAACTCGACATAAGGAAAGGAATCGAATAAAAAATTATAGAAAAGAAACCAATTGAATCCAAAAGAATTGAATTGAATCGAATTGAATCGAAAAGAATAGAATGGAACATTATCGAATCGAATCCAAAAGAATCGAATTGAGTCAAATCGTAAAGATTCGAATCGAATAGAATCGAATCGAAAAGAATTGAATCGAATGAAAAGAATCTTATAGAATTGAATCGAAAAGAATCGAATCGAATCGAAAAGAATCGAATCGAAAAGAATCGAATCGAAGAGAATCTAAATGAAACGAAAAGAATCGAATCGATTTGAATAAAAAAGAATCGAATCGAAACGACAAGAGTTGAATCGAATCGAATCGAAAAGAATCAAATTGAAAAGAATAGATTTGAATTGAAAAGAATCCAAAAAAATCAAAACGAATCGAATCAGATCGAGTGGAAAAGAATCGAATCAATTGAAAAGAATCGAATCGAATCGAACTGAATCGAAAAGAATCAAATAGATCGAATCAAAAAGAATCGAATCGATTCGAAATGAATCGAGTAGAATCGAATCGAAGTGAAAAGAATCGGATCGAATTGAATTGAAAAGAATCGAATCGAATCAAAAAGAATCGAATCAAAACGAAAAGAATCGAATTGAATCGATCGAAAAGATCGAATTGAAAAGAATCGAATTGAATCAAATCAAATCGAAAAGAATCAAATCTAATCAAATCGAATCGAAAAGAATCTAATCTAATTGAAAATAATAGAATCGTATAGAATCTAATTGAAAAGAACTGAATCATATTGAATTGAATCGAAAAGAATCGAATCGTAAAGAATCTAATCGAAAAGAATCGAATAGAATCGAATAGAATCCAAAAGAATCGAAACGAATCGACTCGTAAAGAATCTAATCGAAAAGAATCGCATCGAAACGAAAAGAATCGAATCAAATAGACTCGAAAAGAATCGAATCAAATCAAAAAGAATCGAACCAAATCGAAAAGAATCGAATCAAAAAGAATCGAAATGAATCGAATTGAAAAGAATCGAATCGAAAAGAATCAAATCGAAATAATCGAATCGAAACGAAAAGAATCGAATAGAATCGAACTGAAAATAATCAAATCGAATCAAATCGAATAGAATAGAATCGAACAGAATTGAATCGAACGAAAAGAATCTTATCGAATCAAATTGAAAAGAATCGAATCTAATCTAATGGAGAAGAATCAAATCAAACCGAAAAGAAAAGAATTGAATCGAAAAGAATCGAATAAAAAAAAGAAAATAATCGAATCGAAGAAAATCTAATCGAAACGAAAAGAATCAAATCGAATCGAAAAGAATCGAATTGAAATGAACAGAGTCGAATCGAATAGAATCGAAAAGAATAGAATAGAAAAAATCGAATCGAATCGAAATGAATCGAACCGAATCAAAACGAATGAAAAAATCGAATCAAAAACATCAAAGAGAATCGAAACGAATTGAAACGAATCGAATCGAATTGAAAAGAATCGTATCAAATCAAATCTAAAAGAATCGAATTGAAAAGAATCGAATTGAAATGTAACAAATCGAATCCAAATGATCCAATCGAATCAAATCGAATCGAAAAGAATCGAATCGAAACGAAAAGAATCGAATAGAATTGAATTGAAAAGAATAGAATAGAATAGAATAGAATCGAACAGAATTGAATCGAACGAAAAGAATCATATCAATGGAATCGAAAAGAATCGAACCGAATCGACACGAAAAGAATCAAATCGAATCGAATCGAAAAGAATTGAATCAAAACGAAGAGTCTAATCGAATCGAATTGAAAAGAATCAAATCGAATCAAATCGAAAAGAATCGAATAGAAAAAAACCGAATCAAATCGAATCGAAGAGAATCGAATTGAAAAGAATAGAATCGAAAAATTCGAATCGAATCGAATTGAAATGAATTGAATCGAATCAAATCGATTGAAAAGATCGAATCAAAAAACATCAGAGAATCGAAACAAATCGAATCGAATCGAATTGAAAAGAATCGTATCAAATCAAATCTAAAAGAATTGAATCAAATCGAATCAAAAAGAATGGAATCGAATTGATTCGCATCGAAAAGAATCGAATCGAATCGTATTGTATCAAAAAGAATCGAATCGAATCGAATTGAATTGAATCGAATCAAATTTAATTGAAAAGATTTGAATCATATCAAATTGAATCGAAAATAATCGAATAGATTCAAATCGAAACAAATCGGAAAAAATCGAAACGAATTGAATCAGATCGAATGGAAAAGAATCTAATCGAATCAAAAAGAATCGAATCGAACTGAATCAAAAAGAATCGAATAGATCGAATCAAAAAGAATCGAATCGATTCGAAATGAATCGAGTAGAATCGAATCGAAGCGAAGTGAATAGAATCGAATCGAATCGAAAAGAATCGAATTGAAATGAAGTGAAAAGAATCGAATTGTATTGACTCGAATCGAAAAGAATCGAATCGAAAAGAATCGAATCGAATCATATCAAATTGAAAAGAATCAAATCGAATAGAAAATAATCGAAAAGAATCAAATCGAATTGAATCGAAAATAATTGAATTGAATCGAATCGAATCGAATTGAAAATAAAAGAATCGAACCGAATCGAATAAAAAATGATCGATTCACATCGTATCGAATCAAAAATAATTGAATCGAATCGAAAATAATCGAATTGAAAAGAATAGAATCGATTCGAAAAGAATTGAATCAAAAAGAATCGAATCGAAAGGAATCGAATCAAATCCATTCGAATCGAATTGAAAATAATCGAATCGAATCGAATCGAAAATAATTGAATTGAATCGAATCGAAAATAATTGAATCAAATCCAAAATTATAGAATCGAATCGAAAGTAATCGAATTGAAACGAAAATAAAGGAATCGAAAAGAAGCGAATCGATTCGAATCGAAATGAATCGAATCTAACTGAAAAGAATCGAATCAAATCGAATAAAAAATAATCGAATAATATCTAATCGAATTGATTCGAAAATAATCGAATCGAATGGAATCGAATCATATCGTAAAGAATTGAATCGAATTGAATCGAAAAAATGGATTCAAATCAAATAGAATAGAATAGAATAGTATAGAATCAAAAATAATAGAATCAAAAATAATCAAATCGAATTGAAAAAAATCGAATCGAATCGAAAATAATCGAATCAAATCCAAAATTATCTAATTGAATCGAAAAGAATCGAATCGAAAAGAATCGAATAGATTCGAATCGAAAATAATGAAATACAATCGAAAAGAATCGAATCAAAGAGAAAATAATCGAATCGAATAGAAATTAATCGAATCGACTCAAATCGAATCGAAAATAATCGAATCGAATGGAATCGAATCGAATCAAAAAGAATCAAATCGAATTGAATAGAAAATAATGAAATCGAATCGAATATAATCAAATCGAATCGAAAATAATCAAATCAAAAAGAATCGAATCGAATAGAAAATAATCGAATTGAAAAGAATCGAGTCGAATCCATTTCAATTGAATCGAATCCATTTCAATCGAATCGAATCTAATAGAATCAAACCAAATCCATTCAAATCGAATCGAAAATAATTGAATCGATTTGAATCGAATCGAAAATAATCAATCGAATCGAAAATGAACGAATCGACTCGAACCGAATCGAAAATAATATAACCATATCGAGTCGAATCAAAAATAATTGAATCAAATCAAATCGAATCGATTGAATTGAAAATAATCGAATCGAATCTATTTGGAATCGAAAATACTCATTTGTATCGAATCGAATCGAAAATAATAGAATCGAATTGAATCGAAAATAAATGAATCGAAAATAATCTAATTGAATCGAAAACAATCGAATAGAAAAGATTCGAATCGATTCGAAAAATTTCAAATCGAATCGAAAAGAATCGAATCAATTCGAAAAGATTCGAATCGAATCGAAAAGAATCAAATCGAATCAAAAAGAATCGAAATGAATCCATTCGAATCGAATCGAAAATAATCGAATCGTATCATATCGAATCGAATCGAAAATAATCGATCGAATCGAATCGAAAACAATCGAATCGAGTCGAAAATAATCAAATTGAAAAGAATAGAATCGATTTGAAAAGAATAAAATCGAATCGAAAAGAATTGAATCGATTTGAAAAGAATCGAATCAAATCCATTAGATTTGAATCGAAAATAATCGAATCGAATCGAATAGAATAGAATCGAAAATAATCAAATCGAATCGAAAATAATCAAATCGAATCAAATCCAAAATTATCGATCGAAAATAATCATATCGAATCGAAAATAATGGAATCGAAAAGCGAATCGATTCGAATCGAAAATAATCGAATCGAGTCGAAAAGAATTAAATCGAATCGAAAATAATCGAATCGAACTGAATTGAATTGAAAATAATCGAATCGAATCGAAAATAATCGAATCGAATCGAAAATAATCGAGTCGAAAATAATTGAATCGATTCAAATGGAAAATAATCGAATCGAATCGAAAATGATCGAATCAAATAAAAAATGATCGAATCGAATAGAAAATACTCGAATCGAATCCAATTGAATCGAATCAAACGAATCGAAAATAATAGAACCAAATAAAAAATAATCGAATGGAATCGAATTGTATCGAAAATAATTGAATCGAATTGAAACGAATTGAATAAAAAATAATTGAATCGCATCGAATTGAAAATAATCAAATCGAATCGAATCAAATCGAAAATGATCCAATAGAATTGAATCGAATTGAAAATAATTGAACCAAATAAAAAATAATCGAATCGAATAGAACCGAATTGAATAAAAAATAATCGAATCGCATCGTAGAGAAAATAATCAAATCGAATTGAAAAAATAGAAAATCGAATAAAATCGAATCGATTCAAATATAATCGAATCGAATCGAAAATAATTGAATCGAATAGAAAATATCGAATCGAACAGAATAGAATTGATACGTAAAGAATTGAATCGAATCAAAAAGAATCGAATTGAGTAGAATCCATTAGACTCGAATCATAAATAATCGAATCAAATCGAATCAGTCCAATATAATCAATTGAATCAAAAATAATCGAATTGAATTGAATTGAATCAAACATAAATGAATCAAATAAAAAATAATCGAATAGAATCGAATCAAAAATAAACGAATCAAATTGAATCAAATTGAATCGAATCAAAAATAATTGAAATGAATTGAACCGAATCGAAAATAATCGAATCAAATCAAATCAAATAAAAAATAATCGATTCGAATCTAATCTAATCAAAAATTATCAAACCAAATAAAAAATAATCAAATAGAATAAAATTGTATCAAAAATAATCAAATCAAATCGAACCGAATTGAATACAAAATAATCAAATCGTATCGAAGCAAAAATAATCAAATCGAATCGAATCAAATAAAAAGTAATTGAATCGAATCAAATCGAAAATAATCTAATTGAATTGGATTATTTTTGATTCGATTCATTTCATTTCCATTATTTTCGATTCGATTCGATTCCATCATTTCAATTCGATTCATTTATTTTCAATTCGACTCGATTCGATTCGATTATTTTACATTCAATCGATTCTTCAATTCGAATCGATTTGATTCGATTATTTTCGATAAGATTCGAATGGACTGGATTCAATTTTTTTTTGATTTGATGCGATTCTTTTCAAATCGATTCGATTCTTTTCGATTCGATTCGATTCTTTTCGATTTGATTCTATTATTTTCGAATTCGAATCGAATCAAATCGAAAAGTATCGAATCGAATCGAAAAGAATCGAATCAAATTGAATCGAATTGAAAAGAATCGAATCGAAACAAAAAGAATTGATTCGAATCAAACTGAATCGAAAATATTTGAATGGAATCGAATTGAAAAGAATCAATTTGAATAGAAAAGAATTGAATCGAATCGAAATGAATCGAATCAAATCGAATCTAAACGAAAAAAATCAAATCGAATAGAAAAGAATCAAATCGACTCGAAAAGAATCAAATCAAATCAAATCGAATAGAAAAGCATGTATAAGAATTGAATTGAATTGAATTGAATTGAAAAGAATGGATTAGAATCGAATAGAATAGAATCAAATCAAACAGAATCGCATATAGAATAATCCATTCAAAAAGAATTGAATCGAATTGATTAGAATAGAATAAAATCGAAAAGAATTAAATTGAATCTATATCTAATCGAAAAGAATTGAATCGAACCAAATCGAAAAGAATTGCATCGAATTGAAAAGAATCGAATCGAATCAAATCAAATCGAAAAGAATCGAATCGAATTGAAAAGAATAGAGTTGGAAAGAATCAAATCCAACTGAAAAGGATAGAATCGAATGGAAAGAATCAAAAGAATCAAATCGAATCGAAAATAAATTGTAAAGAATCGAATCGAAAGGAATCGAATAGAATCAAATCGAATCAAAAATAATTGAATCGAATCGTAGTGTATCAAATCGAATCAAATCAAAAAGAATCACAATGAAATGAATTGAAAAGAATCGAATCGTATCGAAAAGAATCGATCGAATAGAAAAGAATCGAAGCCAATCGAATCGAATCAAAAAGAATTGAATTGATTCAAATTGAATAAAAAAGAATTGAATCAAATAAAATCAACTCGAATTGAAAAAATCGTATCGACTCAAAAAGAATCGAATCAAGTCGAATCAAAATGAATCGTATCGAATTGAAAAGAATCGATCGATTCGAATCAAATCGAAGAGTATGGAAT
Organism: Canis aureus; assembly: GCF_053574225.1. NCBI lineage: Eukaryota > Metazoa > Chordata > Mammalia > Carnivora > Canidae > Canis > Canis aureus. The sequence continues at coordinate 65,731 of NW_027554471.1, forward strand.
CGAATCGAAAAGAATCGAATCGAATCGAAAAGAATTGAATCGAAATGAATTGAAAAGAATCGAATAGAAAAGAATCGAGGCGAATCAAATCGAAAAGAATCGAATCAAATCGAATTGAATCAAAAAGAATCGAGTCGAATCAAAAAGAATCGAATCCAATAGAACAGAATGGAATCGAATCGAAAAGAATCGAATCGAAAAGAATCGAATCTAATCGAATCAAAATGAATCGAATCGAATCGAATCGAATCGAAAATAATCAAACCGAATTGAATCGAATTGAACAAATCAAATCGAATAAAATCGAATCAAATTGAAAAATCGAATCGAGTCATAAAGAATCGAATCGAATCAAATAGAAAATAATCAAATTGAAATGAAAAGAATCGAATCGGAATGAATCGAATTGAATCGATCGAATCGAAAAGAATCAAATCGATTCGTATAGAATCATAGAGTATCGAATTGAATCGAAAAGAATCAAATCGAATCGAATCGAAAAGAAACGAATTGAAAAGAATCGAATCGAATGTTATGGAAAAGAATCGATCGAATAGAAAAGAATCAAAGCGAATCGAATCGAAAAGAATCGAATCGAATAACATCGAATCGAATTGAAAAAATCAAATCAACTCAAAAAGAATCGAATCGAGTCGAATCGAAATGAATCGAATCAAATCGAAAAGAATTGAATCAAATTGAATCGAATCGAAAAGAATCGAATCGAATCAAATTGAAAAGAATTGAATCGATTTGAATCGAATTGAAGAGTATCGAATCGAATCGAAAAGAATCAAATCGAATCAAATCGAAAAGAATCGAATTGAAATGAATTGAAAAGAATCGAAACGAATAGAAAAGAATCGAGGCGAATCAAATCGAATCGAATCAAAAAGAATCGAATCAAATCGAATCGAATCAAAAAGAACGGAATCGAATAAAATCGAATCAAATTGAAAAAATCGAATCAACTCAAAGAATCGAATCGAATCGAAAAGAATCGAATCTAATCGAATAGAAAAAATTCGAATCGAATCAAATCGAAAAGAATCGAATTGAATGGAAAAGAATCAAATCGAAACGAATTGAATCGAATCTAATTGAAAAGAATCGAATCGAATCGAAAATAATAGAACCGAATTGAATCAAACTGAATGAATCGAATCAAATAAAATTGAATTGAATTGAAAAAATCGAATCAAATCATAAAGAATCGAATCGAAAAGAATCAAATCGAATCGAAGAGAATCGAATCGAAACGAATAGAAGAGAATTGAATCAGATCGAAAAGAACCGAATCGAATCAAAAAGAATCGAATTGATTGGAATCGAAAAGTGTCGAATCAAATCGAAAAGCATCGAATCGAATCAAAAAGAATCGAAAAAAATTGAATCGGAATGATGAAAGAAACGAGTCGAATCAAAAAGAATCGAATCGAATCAAAAAGAATCGAATCGAATCGAAAAGAATCTATTCGAAATGATTCGAAACAATCGAATCGAATCGAAAAGAATCAATTTGAATTGAAAACAATCGAATCAAAAAGAATTGAATCGAAACGAAAAGAATCAAATCGAATACAACAGAATCGAATCGAATCAAAAAGAATCAAATCGAATCAAATAGAATCAAATCGAAAAGAATCAAATCGAATTGAAAAGTATCAAAAAGAATCGAATTGAATCGAAAAGAATCGAATCAAATCAAATGGAAAAGAATAGAATCGATTCGAAAAGAATAGAATGAATCTAATCTAAAAGAATCTAATCGAATCAAATCGAATTGAAAGAATTGAATTGAATCTAAAAGAATTGAATCGAATCGAAAAGAATCATAAAGAATCAAATTGAAAGAATTGAATCCATTCGAATTGACTGAATCGAATCAAATAGAAAAGAATCGAATAGAATAGAATTGAATTGAATCATAAATAATCGAATTGAATCAAAAAGAATCGAATTGAATCAAAAAGAATCGAATTGAAAAGAATCAAATCGAATCCAATCCGATTGAAAAGAATCGAATCAAACTGAATCTAATCGAAAAGAATCGAGTCAAATGGAAAAGAATCAAATCGAATTGAATCGAATCGAAAAGAATCGAATTGAATCGAATCGAATGGAATCGATTCGAAAAGAATCAAATCGAATACAATAGAATCGAATCGACTCGAAGAGAATCGAATCAAATCGAATACAAAAAATGGATACAAATAGAATTGAATTGAATAGAAAAGAATTGATTCGAATCGAATAGAATACAAAAGAATCAAATCAAATCGAACAGAATCGCATATAGAAGAATCGATTCAAAAAGAATCGAATCGAATCAAATTGATTAGAATCGAATCGAATCGAAAAGAATTAAGTCTAATCGATATCTAATCGAAAAGAATCGAACCGAATCGAAAAGAATCAAATCAAATCGAATCGAATCGAATCAAAAAGAATCAAATCAAATAAAATCACATGGAAAAAAATCGAATCGAATCAAACTGAATCAAATGTAATCAAATCGAAAAGAATCGAATCGAATCGAAGAAATCGAATCTAATCGATATCTAATCGAAAAGAATCAAATTGAATCGAATCGAATCCCATCGAAAAGACTCAAATCAAATCGAATCAAATCGAAAACAATCGAATCGAATTGAATAAAAAGAATCAAATCGAATTCAAAAGAATAGAATCGAATCAAAAGAATCAAAAGAATCGAATCGAATCGAAAAAAATCTAATTGAAATGAATTGAAAAGAATCGAATTGATTCAAAAGGAATCGAAAAGAATAGAATCGAATCGAAAATAATCAAATCGAATCAAAAAGAATCGAATCGAAAAGAATCGAATCGAATCAAAAAGAAGTGAATCGGGATCCCTGGGTGGCGCAGTAGTTTAGCGCCTGCCTTTGGCCCAGGGCGCGATCCTGGAGACCTGGGATCAAATCCCATGTCAGGCTCCTCGTGCATGGAGCCTGCATGGAGCCTGCTTCTCTTTCTGCCTATGTCTCTGCCTCTCTCTCTCTCTGTGTGACTATAATAAATAAGTAAAAATTTAAAAAAATGTTTTTAAAAAAGAAGTGAATCGTATCGAATCAAAAAGAATCGAAAAAATCGAATAGAAATGACGAAAGGATCGAATCGAATCGAAAAGAATCAAATCGAACAGAATAGAATCGATACGTAAAGAATCGAATCGAGAAGAATCGAATTGAATATAATCCATTCGAATCGAATAGAAAATAATCGAATCGAATCAAATCGAATCGAATATAATTGATCGAATCGAAAATAATCGAATCGAATCGAATTGAAAATAATCGAATCAAATTGAATCAAATCAAATCAAATCAAAAATAATTGAAATGAATCGAATCGAATCAAAAATAATCGAATTGAATCGAATCAAATCAAAAATAATTGAATCGAATCTAATCTAAACGAAAATAATCAAACAAAATGAAAAATAATTGAATCGAATCGAACCGAATAAAAAATAATCGAATTGCATCGAAGCGAAAATAATCTAATCGAATCGGATTATTTTCAATCCGATTCATTTCATTTCAATATTTTCGATTCGATTCGATTCGATTATTTTCGATTCGATTCGAATGGATTCGATTCGATTCTTTTCAGTTCGATTAGATTCTTTTCAATTCAAATCGATTCTTTTCAAATCAATTTGATCCTTTTCAATTCGATTATTTTCTATTTGATTCGCTTATTTTCGATTAGATTCTATTATTTTCGAATTCGAATCCAATCGAATTGAAAGGAATCGAATCGAATCGACAAGAAAAGAATCGAATCCATTCGAATCGAATCGAAAATAATCGAATCGAATCCATTCGAATCGAATCGAAAATAATCGAATCGAATCGAAAATAATTGAATCGAATTGAATTGAAAAGAATGTAGTCGATTCGAAAACAATAGAATCAAATCGGAAAGAATCGAATCGAATTGAAAAGAATAGAATCGAATAGAAAAGAATCGAATCGAATCAAATCTAATCGAAAAGAATTGAATCGAATCGAATATAATCGAAAAGAATCTAATCGAATTGAAAAGAATCGAATCGAATCAAATTGAAAAGAATCGAATCAAATCAAAAAGAATCCAGTAGAATCGAACGAATCGAATCGAATCAAAAAGAATTGAATCGAATCGAAAGAATCGAATCGAATTGAAAAGAATCGAAAGGATTGAATCGAATCGAATGAATCGAATCGAATCGAAAAGAATTGAATCGAATCGAATTGAAAAAAATCGTTTGATTCGAAAAGAATCGAATCGAATCAAATCGAAAATAATCAAATCGAATTGAATCGAAATGAAAGAATCGAATCGAATAAAAAAGAATCGACTCAAATTGAATCGAAAAGAATCGAAAAGATTTGAATCGAATCAAAAGAATCAAATCAAATTGAAAAGAATCGAATCAAATCGAATTGAAAAGAATCGAATCGAAACGAAAAGAATCGAATCAAATTAAATCGAAAGAATCAAATCGAATCGAAAAGAATCAAATCGAATCAAATTGAAAAGAATCTAATCGAATCAAAAAGAATGGAATCGAATTGAATCAAGAAGAATCGAATCGAAAATAATCAGATCGAATTGAATCGAATCAAAAGAATCGATTCGAATAAAATCGAATGGAATTGGAAAAATCGAATCAAATAAAAAAGAATCGAATCGAATCGAATTGAACCGAAAAAAATGGAATCCAATCGAATCGAAAGGAATAAATTCGAATCACATTGAATCGAAAAGAATCGAATTGAATAGAAAAGAATTGAATCGAATCGAATCGAAAATAATTCAAATCGAATCAAAAAGAATCGAATCGAATCAAAAAGAATAAAAAAATCGAATTGAAATGACGAAAGAATCGAATCAAAAGGAATCGAATAGAATTGAATTGAAAAGAATCGAATCAAATCAAAAAGAACCGAATCGAATCGAATCGAAAAGAAGCGAAAAGAATCTATTCGAATCGAATCGAAAGAATGGAATCGAATCGAAAAGAATGAATCGATTTGAATTGAAAACAATAGAATCGAATTGAAAAGAATCGAATGGAAGCTAAAAGAATTGAATCGAATACAAAAGAATCGAATCAAATCTAAAAGAATCGAATCAAATCGAGAAGAATCAGATCGAAACGAAAAGTATCAAAAAGAATCGAATCAAATCGAAAAGAATTGAATCGAATCGAATTGAAAAGAACCGAATCGATTCGAAAAGAAATGAATTGATTCAAATCGAATTGAAGGAATCGAATCGAATCGAAAAGAATCGAATTGAATCGAATTTAAAAGAATCAAATCTAATTGAAAAGAATCGAATTGAATCTAAAAAAGTCGAAACGAATTGAATTGAAAAGAATCAATTCGAAATTAATCGAAACGACTCGAATCGAATCGAATCGAAATAAATCGAATCGAATCGAATTGAAATGAATCGAATTGAATCGAAAAGAATCGAATAATCAAATTGAAAATAATCGTTCGATTCAAAGAGAATCGAATCGAATGGGAAATAATCGAATCGAATTGAATCAAAACGAAAGAATCGAATCGAATCAAAAAGAATCGACTCAAATTGAATCAAATCAAATTGAATGAAATGGGCAAAAGACATGAACAGAAATCTCACAGAGGAAGACATAGACATGGCCAACATGCATATGAGAAAATGCTCTGCATCACTTGCCATCAGGGAAATACAAATCAAAACCACAATGAAATACCACCTCACACCAGCGAGAATGGGAAAAATTAACAAGGCAGGAAACAACAAATGTTGGAGAGGATGCGGAGAAAAGGGAACCCTCTTACACTGTTGGTGGGAATGTGAACTGGTACAGCCACTCTGGAAAACTGTGTGGAGGTTCCTCAAAGAGTTAAAAATAGACCTGCCCTATGACCCAGCAATTGCACTGTTGGGGATTTACCCTAAAGATACAAATGCAATGAAATGCCGGGACACCTCCACCCCGATGTTTATAGCAGCAATGGCCACGATAGCCAAACTGTGGAAGGAGCCTCGGTGTCCAACAAAAGATGAGTGGATAAAGAAGATGTGGTTTATGTATACAATGGAATATTACTCAGCTATTAGAAATGACAAATACTCACCATTTGCTTCAACATGGATGGAACTGGAGGGTATTATGCTGAGTGAAGTAAGTCAGTCGGAGAAGGACAAACATATGTTCTCATTCATGTGGGGAATATAAATAATAGTGAAAGGGAATATAAGGGAAGGGAGAAGAAATGTGTGGGAAATATCAGAAAGGAGACAGAACGTAAAGACTGCTAACTCTGGGAAACGAACTAGGGGTGGTAGAAGGGGAGGAGGGCGGGGGGTGGGATTGAATGGGTGACGGGCGCTGGGGGTTATTCTGTATGTTAGTAAGTTGAACACCAATAAAAAAAATAAATTAAAAAAAATGCGGCAATGAAAAAAACAGAAGGAATCGAATCGAAAATATCGAATTGAAATGAATCAAATTGTATATAATCGAAAAGAATCAAATCGAATCGAATCGAAAAGAATAGAATTGTATTGAAAAGAATCGAATCGAAAAGAATCGAATCGAATCGAGAATTGAATTGAATGCAATCAAATAGAAAAGAATCGAATCGAATTGAAAAGAATCAAATCGAATTGATTTAATCGAATCGAATCGCATCGAATCGAAAATAATGGAATCGAATTGAATAAAAAATAATCGAATCGATTCGACTTGAATCGAGAATAATTGGAATTGAATTCAATCGATAATCGAATCGAATCCAATCGAGTCGAATCGAAAATAATCGAATTAAATCAAATCGATTCGAAAAAATTGAATCAAATTGCATCGAATCAAAAGTAATCGAATCGAATCATATTGAATCGATTTGAATTGAAAAGAATCGAATCGAATCGAAAAGAATCAAATCGAATCGAATCAAAAAGAATCGAATCCAAAGAATCGAATTGTAGAGAATCTAATCGAAACGAAAAGATTTGAATCAAATCGAATCGAATTGAAAAGAATCGAATCTAAAAGAAAAGAATCGAATTGAAAAGAATCAAATCGAATCGAAAAGAATCGAATAAAAAAGAATCAAATCGAATCGAAAAGAATTGAATCGAAAAGAATCGAATCAAATCAAATTGATTGAAAAGATCAAATCAAAAAAATCAAAGAGAATCGAAACGAATCAAAACGAATCGACTCGAATTGAAAAGAATCATATGGAATCAAATCTAAAAGAATCGAATCGAATCAAAAAGAATCGAATCGAATTGATTCACTTCGAAAAGAATCGAATTGAATCCTATTGAATCGAAAAGAATCGAATCAAATCGAATGGAATTGAATCAAAAAGAATCGCATCGAGTTGAATCGAAAAGAATCGAATAGATTCGAATTGAAACAAATCGAAAAAAATCAAAACGAATCGAATCAGATCGAGTGGAAAATAATTGAATCAAATAGAAAAGAATCGAATCGAATCGAATTCGAAAGAATCGAATTGATTTGAAATGAGAAGAATCGAATCGAATTGCATCGAACGGAAATAATTGAATCTAATTGAATAAAAAAATAGAATCGAATCGAATCGAAAATAATTGGAATTGAATCGAATCGATAATCGAATCGAATCAAATCAAATCGAGTCGAATCTAAAATAATCGAATCGAATCAAATGGATTCAAAAACAATTGAATCGAATTGAATCGAATAGAAAAGAATCGAATTGAATCAAAAAGAATCAAACCGAATAAAAAAGAATCGAAAAGAATTGACTCAAGAAGAATCGAAATGAATTGAATGAAGTAGAATCGAATGGAAGCTATGGGAAAAGAATCGAATCGAATCAAAAATTATCTAAACGAATCCAGTTGAATCCAAAAGAATTGAATCAAATCGAAAGAATCGAATCGAAATGTAAAAAATCGAATCCAAATGATTGAATTGAATTGAATTGAATCGTATCGAAAAGAATCAAATCGTATCGAAGCAAAAAGAATCGAATCGAAACGACAAGAGTCGAATCGAATCGAATGGAAAAGAATCGATTTGAATTGAATCGAATTGAAAAGAATCTAATCGAATCTCATCGAATCGAAAAGAATCGAATCGAATCAAAAAGAATGGAATGGAATGGAATCGAATCGAATCGAATCGAATTGAATCGGAAAGAATCAATCGAATCGAATTGAATAGAAAAGAATCAAATAGATTCGAATCGAAACGAATCAAATCATATCGAATCGAAAAGAATAGAATCAAATTGAAAAGAATCGAATCAAACTGAATCGAAAAGAATAGAATCGAACAGTATCGAATCTAATTGAAATGAATCGAATCAAATAAAATAGAAAAGAATCAAATAGAAACGAAAAGAATCGAATCGAATTGAATTGAAAAGAATCGAATTGAATCGAATCGAAAAGCAAAGAATCAAAAAGAATCGAATCGTAACGGAAAGAATCAAATCGAATCGAAAAGATCAAATTGAAAAGAATATAATTGAATCGAATCGAATCGAAAAGAATCGAATCGTATCGAATCAAAAAGAATCAAATCGAATCGAATCGAAAAGAATAGAATTGTATTGAAAAGAATCGAATCGAATCGAAAAGAATCCAATCGAATAGAAAAGAATTGAATCATGGGATCCCTGGGTGGCGCAGCGGCTTGGCGCCTGCCTTTGGCCCAGGGCGCGATCCCAGAGACCGGGGATCGAATCCCACGTCGGGCTCCCAGTGCATGGAGCCTGCTTCTCCCTCTGCCTGTGTCTCTGCCTCTCTCTCTCTCTCTGTGACTATCATAAATAAAATAAAAATGAAAAAAATAAAATTAAAAAAAAACTTTAAAAAAAAGAAAAGAAAAGAATTGAATCAAATGCAATCAAATTGAAATGAATCGAATCGAATAGAAAAGAATCAAATCGAATTGATTGAATCGAAAAGAATCGAATCGAATCGCATCGAATCGAAAATAATTGAATCGAATTGAATAAAAATAATCGAATCGAATCGAATCGAGAATAATTGGAATTTAATTGAATCGATAATCGAATCGAATCAAATTGAGTAGAATCGAAAATAATCAAATTGAATCAAATTGATTCGAAAAAATCAAATCAAATTGCATCGAATCAAAAGTAATTGAATAGAATCGTATTGAATTGATTCGAATTGAAAAGAATCGAATCGAATTGAAAAGAATCAAAACGAATCGAATCAAAAAGAATCAAATCGAAATGACAAGAGTCGAATCGAATCGAATCGAACAGAATGAATTGAACTGAATCAAAAAGAATCAAATCGAACAGAACCGAAAATAATAGAATCGAAAAGAATCGTATCGAATCGGATTGAAAAGAATCGAATCGATTCCAATCGACTTGAATCGAAAAAAATCGAATCGAATAGTATCGAATCTAATTGAAATGAATCGAATCAAATAAAATAGAAAAGAATCAAATCGAAACGAAAAGAATGGAACCGAATTGAATTGAAAAGAATCGAATTGAATCGAAAAGCAACGAATCGAAAAGAATCAAAACGGAAAGAATCAAATCGAATCGAAAAGATCGAATTGAAAAGAATATAATTGAATCGAATCGAAAAGAATCGAATCGATCGAATTGAAAAGAGTCAAATCGAATCGAATGGAAAAGAATAGAATTGTATTGAAAATAATCAAAACGAATCGAAAAGAATCGAATAATCGAAAAGAATAGAATTGTATTGAAAATAATTGAATCGAATCGAAAAGAATAGAATTGTATTGAAAATAATCAAAATCTAATCGAATTGAAAAGAATTGAATTGAATGCAATCAAATCGAAAAGAATCTAATCGAATCGAATTGAAAAGAATCAAATCTAATTGATTGAATCGAAAAGTATCGAATCGAATCGAATCACATCGAATCGAAAATAATTGAATCGAATTGAATAAAAAATAATCGAATCAAATCGAATCGAATCAAGAATAATTGGAATTGAATTGAATCGATAATCGAATCGAATCAAATCGATTCGAAAAAAATCGATTCAAATTACATCGAACAAAAGTAATCGAATAGAATCTTATTGAATTGATTCGAATTGAAAAGAATCGAATCGAATCGAAAAGAATCAAATCAAATCGAATCAAAAAGAATCGAATCCAAAGAATTGAATTGTAGAGAATCTAATCGAAATGAAAAGATTCGAATTGAATCGAAACGAAAAGAATAAAATTGAATCGATAGAAAAGATCGAATTGACAAGAATCGAATGAATCGAATCAAATCGAAAAGAATCGAATTGAATCGTATTGAATCAAAAAGAATCAAATCGAATCGAATCGAAAAGAATAGAATTGTATTTAATTGAATTGAAAAGAATCGAATCGAATTGAATCAAAAAGAATCGAATCGAATCGAATCGAAAAGAATCGTATCAAATCGAATTGAATTGAAAAGAATCCAATCGAATTGAAAAGAATCGAATCGAAAAGAATCGAATCGAAATGAAAAGAAAGGAATCGAATCGAATCGAAAAGAATCGAATGGTATCATTGAATCGAAAAGAATCAAATCATATCGAATTGAATTGAAAAGAATCAAATCGAAAAGAATCGAAACGAATCGAATCGAAACGAAAAGAATCAAATCGAATCAATTCGAAGAGAATCAAATCGTATCGAATGGAATCGAAAAGAATCGAATCATATCGAATTGAATCTAAAAGAATCGAATCGAATACAATCGAAAAGAATCGTATCGAATCGAATCAAATTGAATTGAAAAGAATCGAATAGAATCTTATATACTCGAATCAAAAAGAATCGAGTCGATTCTAATCGAAAATATAAAACCGAATCGAAAAGAATCGAATCGAAAAGAAAAGAATCGATCCAAATCGAAAATAATCGAATTGAATCAAAACGATTTGAATCGATACGAAATGAATCGAATCGAAAATAATAGAATCAAATCGAACTGAATTGAAATGAAAATAATCAAATTGAATCGAATTGAAAATAATCGAATCAAATCAAATCGAAAATAATTGAATCGAATCTAGTCGAAAATAATCGATTCTCATTGAATTGAATTGAAAATAATCGAATCGAATTTAATCGAAAATAATCAAATCGAATCGAAAATAATCCAATCGAAAAGAATCGAATTGATTCGAATCGAAAATAATCGAATCAAATCGAAAAGAATCGAATCGAATCAACTCGGATCGAAAATAAACGAATCGAATCGAATTGAATCTAATCGAATAAAAAAAAATCGAATCGAATTGAATCAAAAATAATCGAATCTAATGCAATCGAATCGAATCGAAAATATTCGAATAGAATCGAATTGAATCGAAAATAATCAAATCGAATCGAAAAGAAATAAATCAAATCGAATCAAAAATAATCGAATCAAACCAGCGAATTGAGTCGAATAAAAAATAATTGAATCGAATCGAAAAGAATCAAATCGAATCGAATCGAATTGAATCAAATCGAAAAGAATCGAATCGAATCGAATCGAACAGAATATAATCGAATTGAATCGAATCGAATCAAATCGAAAAGAACCGAATCGAAAAGAATCAAATCGAATTGAATCGAAAAGAATAGAATCGATTCGAAAAGATTCCAATCGAATTGAATCAAATCGAAAAGAATCTAATCTCATCGAAAAACATCGAATCGAATCAAAAAGAATCGAATCGAAAGGAAAGTTTGAATCGAATTGAATCGAATCGAAAGGAATCGAATCGAATCGAGAAGAATAGAATCGAATTGAATCGATTCGAATCGAAGAGAATCGAATCAAAAAGAATAGAATCGAATCATATCAAAAAGAATCGAATCAAATTGAATGGAAAAGAATCGAATCAAATTGAGAAAAAATCGAGTCGAAATGAAAAGAATCAAATCGAATCGTAAAGAATTGAATTGAATTGCATCGGAAAGATTTGAATCGAATCGAACTGAAAAGAACCAAATTTAAACGAATCGAATCGGGATCCCTGGGTGGCTCAGCAGGTTAGCACCTGCCTTTGGCCCAGGGCGCGATCCTGGAGACCCGGGATCGAATCCCACATCGGGATCCCGGTGCATGGAGCCTGCTTCTCCCTCTCCCTCTGCCTATGTCTCTGCCTCTCTCTCTCTCTCTGTGTGTGACTATCATAAATAAATAAAAATTTAAAAAAATAATCTAAAAAATTTTAAAAAAAAGAAACGAATCGAATCAAAAAGACTCAAATCGAATCGAATTGAAAAGAATTGAATCGAATCATATTGAATCGAATAGAAAAGAATCTATCAAATCAAAAAGAATCGAATCGATAAGAATCGAATTGAAATAATTGAATGGAAAAAAAAGAAATAATTGAATGGAATCGAATCGAAAAGAATCGAATCGAATCAAATGCCTAACCGTAACCCCTAAGCCCTAACACTAAACCTATCCTAACCCTAACCCTTAAACCTAACACTTAACCCTAACCCTAACCCTAACCCCTAACCCTAACCTTAATCCTAACCCTAACCCAAACACTAACCCTAAACTTAACCCGTACCCTAACACTAACAGGTATCCTAACACTAACCTGTACCCCAACCCTAAACCGTACCCTAACCTTAAGCCTGTACCCTAACCCGTACACTAACCCGTCGCCTATCCCTAAACCTAACCAGTATTCTAA
>NW_027554472.1:0-33268 GCF_053574225.1 Canis aureus
GGATCTCCTAATAGGTCTGGTGAAAATAAAACTAGTGATATTAAGACTAGGAGCAGGAGTAGGATTCCTAGGATATCTTTAATTGTGTAGTAGGGGTGAAACGGAATTTTGTCTGAGTCTGATGTGATTCCTGAGGGGTTGTTGGATCCGGTTTCGTGTAGAAATAGGAGGTGTACTATTGCTAGAGCTGCGATGATGAATGGAAAGATAAAATGAAATGCAAAGAATCGTGTTAAGGTTGCTTTGTCTACTGAGAAGCCACCTCAGATTCACTCTACTAAGTTGGTTCCGATATAGGGGATGGCGGAGAGAAGGTTAGTGATTACAGTTGCCCCTCAAAATGATATTTGTCCTCACGGCAGTACATAGCCTATGAATGCTGTGGCTATGGTTGCGAATAGTAGTACAATTCCAATGTTTCATGTTTCTATGAATACATAGGATCCATAGTATAGGCCTCGTCCCACATGTATGAATAGGCAGATGAAGAATATGGAAGCGCCATTTGCATGTATATAGCGGATAATTCAGCCGTAGTTAACGTCTCGACAGATGTGGGTGACCGATGAAAAAGCTGTGGCCGTGTCCGATGTGTAGTGTATAGCTAGAAATAAACCTGTTAGAATCTGTAGAATCAAGCATACTCCTAATAAGGACCCGAAATTCCATCAAGCAGAGATGTTAGATGGCGCTGGGAGGTCAATGAATGAATTGTTGACAATTTTGGCTAGTGGGTGGGTTTTTCGAATGTTGGTCATTAATGTTCTTATAGTTGAAATACAACGATGATTTTTCATGTCATTAGTCATGGTTAAATTCCATGTAGGAATAATGATAACATACATTGTATTTATTTTAAGTATCGTTTTTGTGATGAGTTTTGTGGGTTTTGCCACTAAACCATCTCCTATTTATGGTGGGCTTGTGCTAATTATTAGCGGTGGGATTGGTTGTGCGATTGTTCTGAATTTTGGGGGTTCTTTTTTAGGGCTGATAGTGTTTTTAATTTATTTGGGGGGTATATTAGTAGTATTTGGTTATACAACTGCTATGGCTACTGAGCAATACCCTGAGGTGTGAGTTTCAAATAAGGCTGTTCTAGCGGCTTTTATTACTGGTCTATTGTCTGAGTTGTTGACTGCTTGCTATATTTTGAAGGATGATGAGGTGGAGGTAGTATTAAAGTTTAATGGAATAGGGGATTGGGTAATTTATGATACGGGGGACTCTGGGTTTTTTAGTGAAGAGGCTATGGGTATTGCGGCTTTATATAGTTATGGAACCTGGTTGGTGATTGTTACAGGTTGGTCGCTGTTAACTGGTGTGTTGGTTATCATGGAAGTTACCCGTGGTAATTAAGGATTAGTAGGCTGAGAATTATAGTTAGTATGAACGATAGGAAATAGAGCTTGATGAGACCCTTTTGATTTGAAATAAGGGTAGAAGATTTTATTTGGAAATACGAGATTGATTTGGGTAGGATGTTTTCTAGTCAGATGGAGTCCAGAAGTATAGATGCTGATTTCTGGCTGATGGTTAAACTTGTTTTAGGTGTGAGGCGGTGCATAATGGTTGGATAATAGCCAAGGAGGGTGGAAAATTTAAAGTAATTAGATGGATAGTTAAATTTGAGTCCTTGTATGGTAAGGTTTAGTTCTAGTGCCAGGATGAAACCCAAGATAGTTACTGCAAGGGCTATCATTTTTAGATAATGAGGCATAGTTATCTGTGGGATGGTGGTGGGTGTGATGCTGTGGGAGATAATGTATCCTGCAAATACACTTCCGATAAGGAGTCGTTTAATAGAGTTAATTAGGAGAGGATTATTCTCGTTGATAAGGATTATAGGGGAGAAGCGGGGCTGGCCTAGTAGAGCGAAGAATATAATTCGGGTGCTGTAGGCAGCGGTTAGGGATGTGGCAACGAGTGTAATTAAGAGGGCTCAGGCGTTGGTATTCGACGTGTTAGCGGACTCGATGATCAGGTCTTTGGAGTAGAATCCTGTAAGGAAAGGTATGCCTGTTAATGCGAGGCTTCCGACAATCAGGGAAGTTGTGGTGAAGGGAAGGACTTTAAATAGGCCACCTATCTTTCGAATGTCTTGTTCATCGTTTAGGCTGTGGATAATTGACCCTGAACATATGAATAACATAGCTTTAAAAAATGCGTGAGTGCAGATGTGTAAGAAGGCTAGGTAAGGCTGGTTAATGCCAATTGTTACTATTATTAGGCCTAGTTGGCTTGAGGTAGAGAACGCTACAATTTTTTTGATATCGTTCTGTGTAAGAGCGCAGATTGCAGTAAATAGTGTAGTAATAGCCCCTAAGCATAAAGTGAGGGTTTGAATAGTTTGATTATGCTCTATTAGTGGATGAAAGCGGATAAGAAGAAATACTCCTGCTACAACTATTGTGCTTGAGTGAAGTAGGGCTGATACAGGAGTGGGGCCTTCTATGGCTGAGGGGAGTCAGGGATGTAAGCCGAATTGAGCAGATTTACCGGTAGCTGCTAATAGTAAGCCAAGTAGCGGCAAATTAAAATTATCGTTTGTTGTAATAAAGATTTGTTGAAGGTCTCATGTGTTTAAGTTCAATAGAAACCATGCTATGGTTATAATGAAGCCTACATCTCCAATACGGTTATAGAGGATAGCTTGTAGGGCAGCTGTATTTGCATCGGTTCGGCCGTATCATCATCCAATAAGTAAAAATGATATAATGCCAACTCCTTCTCAGCCAATGAATAGTTGGAATATGTTGTTTGCGGTGACTAAGACTATTATAGTAATAAGAAATAAGAGAAGATACTTGAAAAATCGGTTAATATAAGGATCGGAGTGTATATATCATATAGAAAACTCTATAATAGACCACGTGACAAAAAGGGCTACGGGCACAAAGATTATTGAGAAGTAGTCTAATTTAAAACTCATGGATAGTTTTATGGTCTGGATTGTTATTCAATGTCAGTTTGAAACAATTGTTTCCTGTCCTGAGTAGATGAATATTATTGTGGGAATTATGCTAATTATGAATGCGTAAGAAGTAGCGGTTTTTACATAGTATGGGTATAGCTTATTTTTGTAGAGTTTAGTAGAGGTTATAATGATGGGCAAAGTAAGAATGACTAGAGCTGTGATTATGCATGAAGTAAATATATTTATTACTTTTATTTGGAGTTGCACCAATTTTTTGGTTCCTAAGACCAATGGATTACTTCTATCCTATAAAAGTTGAAAAAGCCATGTTCTTATACATGGGAGCATGAGTTAGCAGTTCTTGCAGTACTTTTTCGGTAAGCAAAAAGGTTTGAGCTTTTATTATTAGATTCACAATCTAATGTTTTTGTTAAACTATGCTTACAGTAGATGGGACCGAGAATAATTTTAGGGTTAAGGGATAGGAGGAGTAGAGGCAGTAGATGCAAGGTTATTAGGGCATTTTCTCGTGTGAATGACGGTTTGATATTTTTGATATGGTGGGAATATTTACCACGCTGTGTGGTGATTAGTATATAAAGTGAGTATAGGGCAGTGATGGTGATGTTAATTCCTATTAGAATAATAGTAATGTTGGATCATGAGAATGAGGATATCACTACAAATAGTTCTCCGATAAGATTAATTGTTGGAGGAAGAGCCAGATTTGTGAGGCTTGCTAATAACCATCAGGCTGCTATCAGGGGAAGGAGGGTTTGAAGTCCTCGTGCGAGAATCATAGTACGGCTATGGATTCGTTCGTAATTGGAGTTGGCTAAGCAGAATAGCATCGAGGATGTTAAACCATGGGCAATTATTAGGGCTGTTGCACCTATATAACTTCATGGTGTTTGAATAAGAACCGCTACAATAACGAGTGCCATATGACTAACTGAGGAGTATGCAATTAGGGATTTTAGATCTGTTTGACGGAGACAGATAGAGCTTGTTATGATTATGCCTCATAGAGATAATATTATGAAAGGATACGCTATGAAGTTGGTCAGGGGGTTTAGTAGGGTTGTAATTCGTATCATGCCATAGCCTCCTAATTTCAGGAGTACGGCGGCAAGTACCATGGAGCCGGCAATAGGGGCCTCTACGTGTGCTTTTGGTAGTCACAAGTGGAGGCCGTATAGAGGTATCTTTACTATGAATGCTATCATGCATGCCAATCATAAGAAAACATTAGATCAGGAGTTTGGCAGAGGTTGAATTCAGTATTGAATTATGAGAAAATTTAGGGAGCCCATGAAATTGTGGATGTAAAGGAGAGCTACTAGGAGTGGGAGAGATCCTATTAAAGTATAAAATAAGAAGTAGAGCCCTGCGTTTAGTCGTTCAGTTTGATTCCCCCATCGGGTAATAATGATCAGGGTTGGGATTAGTGTTGCCTCAAATAGGATGTAAAAGAAGATAAGTTCAGAGGCGGTGAAAGTTATAATTAGGAACAACTGGAGAAGAATCAGTATTGAAATATATAGTTTTTTTCGAGTTAAGGGTTCTTTTGATAAATGGTGTTGGCTTGCTATAAGTATAAGGGGTAGAAGTCATGTTGTAAGTGCTAGTAGCGGTGCTGATAGGGAGTCAGAGAAAAATATTAAGGAGGGGTTCAATGTATTATCATTTGGTTGATTCAGGTAGAATAAGCTGATTAAGCTGATTAGCAAACCATATGTTGTCGTGTTAATTCAGATTATGTTAGGCTTTGATACTCATGTAAGGGGGATCAGTATGATAGTGGGGATGATAATTTTTAGCATTGTAAGAGGTTTAGGTTTTGTACGTAATCAGTCCCGTAGGTGTTAGATACTATAACTAGTAGAGATAGTCCTAATGCTGCTTCGCAGGCAGCAAATACTAGTAGTACGATTGGTATCATGCTGGCTAATGTAAGGTGGTTGTTGAGAATAGTTACAGATATTATTACAAATAGTGATAATATTATGCCCTCTAAGCATAGTAGCGATGATATTAGGTGTGATCGATAAACAAGTATACCTATTAGAGAAAGAATGAATGCCAGAAAGATATTAATATATACTATGGACATATGATAATTATGAGATAAATCATAATCTAATGAGTCGAAATCATTTGTTTTGGCTTAAACTAATTATCATATTCGGTTCATTCTAGCCCCTTTTCGGTTCATTCGTACGCTAGGCTTGCAGCTAGGAGGGAGATTAGTAGGAGTGCTATGATAAGTATTGTTGTCAACTTGTTGGTTTGTGACGCTCAGGGAAGTGGGAGTAGGAGTGCGATTTCTAGGTCGAAAAGCAGGAATGTGATGGCAACTAGGAAGAATTTTATAGAGAAAGGTAGGCGAGCAGATCCCATGGGGTCAAAACCACATTCGTAGGGGCTTGTCTTGTCTGTATAAATATTTAGTTGGGGAAGTCAGAATGCGATTAGTACAAGTAAGGACGCTAGGGTTACATTAGTTATCAAGGTTAGTATTACGTTTATTACTTCTTTCCAGGTTGATCTGGAGCTAACTGATTGGAAGTCAATTGTACTAGTTATACTAAAGAAATAGGATCCTCATCAATAAATAGATACATATAAGAATAGTCAGACTACATCAACAAAGTGTCAATATCATGCAGCGGCTTCAAATCCGAAGTGGTGGTTTGATGTGAAGTGGTAGTATAGTTGTCGGAGAAAGCACACGATAAGGAATGTGGAGCCAATAATTACATGTAGTCCGTGAAACCCAGTAGCTATAAAAAAGGTAGATCCGTACACTCCGTCGGAGATTGTAAAAGATGTCTCGTAGTATTCGGAGGCCTGTAATAGTGTAAAATATACGCCTAAGGAGATTGTAATAAATAGGCCTTGAAGTATGTGTTTACGATTGCCTTCTATTAAACTATGATGGGCTCAAGTAATAGATACTCCGGAGGCTAGGAGGACTGAGGTGTTGAGTAGAGGAACTTCTAGTGGGTTAAGAGGAATAATGCCGGTGGGAGGTCAGCAACCTCCAAGTTCAGGAGTAGGGGCTAGGCTGGAATGGTAAAAGGCTCAAAAGAAGCCTGCAAAGAAAAATACTTCTGATACAATAAAAAGAACTATTCCGTACCGTAGTCCTTTTTGTACAATAGGGGTGTGATGTCCTTGGAATGTGCCTTCTCGGATCACATCTCGTCATCACTGGTATATGGTTAGCAGGTTGGTTGTGAATCCTAATGTAAGTAGGGATATTGAGTTATAGTGAAATCATATGATAAGACCCGATGTTATAAGAAGGGCAGAAAGGGCTCCTGTTAGCGGTCATGGGCTTGGGTTAACTATATGGTAAGCGTGAGTTTGGTGGGTCATTAGGTGTTGTCATGTAAGTATAGACTTACTAGTAAGGTAAAGACATAGGCTTGAATTAAGGCAACAGCAAACTCTAGAATCGTAAATAGAATTAAAATAATAAAAGTGATGAAAGCTGTGGTCGCGCTAATATTAATAAGAGCTAAGGTAGCCCCTCCAATCAAATGGATTAGGAGGTGTCCTGCAGTAATATTGGCGGTTAATCGAACGGCTAGAGCTATGGGTTGAATGAATAGACTAATAGTTTCGATGATTACTAGTATTGGAATTAGGGGAAGAGGGGTGCCTTGGGGTAGAAAGTGTGCCAAGGATGCTTTGGTCTTATAGCGGAAACCGGTAATTACTGTCCCTGCTCATAGGGGGATTGCTATTCCGAGGTTTATAGAGAGTTGTGTCGTGGGCGTAAATGAGTGGGGTAGTAGTCCAAGTAGGTTAGTTGAACCAATGAATAGAATTAGTGATATAAGTATGAGAGCTCAGGTTCGTCCCTTTTGATTATGAATTGCTAGTATTTGTTTTGATGTTAATTGAATTAATCATTGCTGAATGGAGATTAACCGATTATTGATTAGGCGATTGGGTGCTGGGAATAAAATGGAAGGGAATATGACGATCAGTACTACAATAGGGAGACCTATTATTGAGGGGGCAGCGAAAGAGGCGAATAAATTTTCGTTCATTTGTTTTCTCAAGGATTATGTTGACTAGTGATTTTAGTAGACTTGGTTATTGGGTTTTCCGGGTAGTGGTGATTTGAAATTTTTAGTTGGAATAGAATGAAGAGGGTGAGAAATATTGAAAAGATTATAATAAATCAGGTGGATGTGTCTAGCTGTGGCATTTCATTAAGGGGAGGTTAAAACTCCCAGTCTTTAACTTAAAAGGTTAATGCTTTATAGCTTCTTAATGAGTAAGTCTAGTCTAGGTTATACTATTAAGGCAGATCAGGTTTCAAAATAAGATAGGGGGACTATTTCAAGAACAATGGGTATAAAGCTATGGTTAGATCCGCAGATTTCAGAGCACTGGCCATAATACAGTCCCGGTCGTATGGCTATAAGGGTGGTTTGGTTTAGTCGTCCTGGAATAGCGTCAGTTTTTAGACCTAGTGATGGAACAGCTCATGAATGCAAAACGTCTTCTGAAGAAATAAGTATTCGGATGGTTATTTCTATTGGGAGGACAACTCGGTTGTCTACTTCTAATAGTCGGAGTTCTCCTGGCTTTAATTCTTGTGTTGGGATTATGTAGGAGTCAAAGTTTAAGTCTTCATAATCAGTATATTCATAGCTTCAGTATCATTGGTGGCCTATTGTTTTCACGGTTAAAGAGGGGTTATTGATTTCGTCTATTATATAAAGGATTCGGAGGGAAGGTAGAGCGATTAGGATTAGGATAATGGCGGGTAGGATAGTTCATACTGTTTCTACTTCCTGTGCGTCTATTGTGCTTGTATGAGTTAATTTTGTAGTCAATATTAGGGAAATGATGTAGAGAACTAAAGAACTGATTAAGAATACAATTATTAGTGTATGGTCATGAAAATGAAGTAGCTCCTCTATAATAGGGGAGGTTGCGTCCTGTAATCCGAGTTGAAATGGGTACGCCATAGAGGTATATAGGGGTTTCACCTATAATTTAACCTTGACAAAGTTATGTAATATTTTACTAATACCTCCTGATTGAGAAAGACATAGTGGTTATGACATTGGCTTGAAACCAATTTTAGGGGGTTCGATTCCTTCCTTTCTTATTTTTGGATTACATATGTAGGTTCTTCGAACGTGTGATATGGAGGGGGACATCCATGTAGTCATTCAATATTAGTTGTAGTAAGTTCTACTATAGCAACTTCTCGTTTGGATGCAAAGGCCTCTCAGATTATAAAAATTATAAGCATCACCGCTGTAAGCGAGATAAACGATCCTATAGAGGAGACGGTATTTCAGGTGGTATATGCATCTGGATAGTCAGAGTACCGACGAGGTATTCCGGATAAACCTAGGAAATGCTGAGGGAAGAAAGTTATATTTACTCCCACAAATATAATTGTAAAGTGAATCTTTGCTCAAGTATCGTTAAGAGTATAACCTGAGAATAAGGGGAATCAGTGGGCAAATCCTCCCATAATGGCAAAAACTGCTCCCATTGAGAGCACATAGTGAAAATGAGCTACAACATAATACGTATCATGAAGAACGATGTCTAAGGACGAATTAGCTAGGACAATGCCTGTTAGCCCGCCTACTGTGAATAAGAAAATAAACCCTAAAGCTCATAGCATAGCTGGAGATCATTTAATATTGCCTCCGTGAAGTGTTGCCAGTCAACTAAATACTTTTACTCCTGTTGGAATAGCGATAATTATAGTGGCGGATGTGAAGTATGCTCGTGTGTCTACGTCTATTCCTACAGTAAACATATGGTGAGCTCATACGATAAAGCCTAAAAACCCAATAGATATTATTGCCCATACTATTCCTATATAGCCGAAAGGCTCTTTTTTCCCTGAGTAGTAAGTGACAATGTGAGAAATTATTCCGAACCCTGGCAGGATAAGAATGTAAACTTCAGGATGTCCGAAGAATCAGAATAAGTGTTGATATAGGATAGGGTCTCCTCCTCCAGCGGGATCGAAAAATGTCGTATTAAGATTACGGTCTGTTAAAAGTATTGTAATTCCAGCAGCCAGTACAGGCAGGGATAGTAGGAGTAGAACTGCTGTAATTAGTACTGATCATACAAATAGGGGGGTTTGATACTGGGATATTGCAGGGGGTTTTATGTTGATAATAGTAGTAATGAAATTAATTGCCCCTAAAATAGAAGAGACTCCGGCTAAATGTAAGGAGAAAATTGTAAGATCAACGGATGCTCCTGCATGGGCCAGATTGCCAGCCAGTGGGGGGTAAACGGTCCACCCCGTTCCTGCACCTGCTTCTACCATAGAAGATGCTAATAGTAGAAGAAAAGATGGAGGAAGAAGTCAGAAGCTCATGTTATTTATTCGGGGGAATGCCATGTCCGGAGCACCAATTATTAATGGCACTAGTCAGTTTCCAAAGCCCCCAATTATAATGGGCATGACTATGAAGAAGATTATTACGAAAGCATGGGCGGTTACGACGACGTTATAAATTTGATCGTCGCCTAGTAAAGTACCGGGCTGACCTAGTTCGGCTCGGATGAGGAGGCTCAAGGCAGTGCCTACTATGCCGGCTCATGCTCCAAATAGTAAGTATAAAGTACCAATATCTTTGTGATTAGTAGAGAACAGTCATCGGTTAATGAACATAGGTAAAATGGCTGATAAAAGCATTAGACTGTAAATCTAAAAATAGAGGTTTAAGTCCTCTTTTTGCCAAGCTCTGTGGTGAATTTTCATATTGAATTGCAAATTCAAAGAAGCAGCCTAGACGCCGCCGGGGCTTCTCCCGCCTTTTTTTTCTACGCGGCGGGAGAAGGTAGATTGAAGCCAGTTACTAGGGTATTTAGCTGTTAACTAAAATTTCGTGAGGTAGAAGCTCACCAATCTAGGGAGGGCTTAGCTTAATTAAAGTGTTTGATTTGCATTCAATTGATGTAAGATAGATTCTTGCAGCCCTTAGAGGTGATTTGGTCAGGGGTTAAGTGTATAGCACTTGCTTAGAGCTTTGAAGGCTCTTGGTCTGGTCTAACCTAAACTCCTAGTCCAAGACTGATAATATAGGTGTTAGCGGGAGTAGTATAGTTGAGATAATGATTAAGGGGGGTAGTAGGGTTGCCTTTTTTGTGTACTCGAATTGTCATTTTATTTTTATGTTATTTGTGGACGGGAATATGGTAAGTGCGGTGCTATATGTGAGTCGCAGGTAGAAATATAAGTTAAGTAGAGCGGTGATGGCTATTAGTGTTGGAATAATAATTATGTTATTTTTTGTTAATTCTTGAATAATTATTCATTTAGGGATGAAGCCAGATAATGGGGGTAGTCCTCCTAGGGATAATATTAAGATTAAGATTATGGAGGTGATTAGGGGAAATTTATTTCATATGTGGGATAAGGATAAGGTTGTGGTGGATGAGTTTAATATGAATAGTATGAAGGTAGATAGTGTTATTAGAATATATAAAGTTAAGTTTAGGATTATTATTGTAGGGTTGTAAATAATGATAGCGGCTATTCAGCCTATGTGGGCAATGGAGGAGTATGCTATGATTTTTCGTAGTTGAGTTTGATTTAGTCCGCCTCAGCCTCCTACTAGAACGGATGCGAGGGCTATTAGTATAAGAAGGTTGGTGTTAATTGATGGGGAGATTTGATATAGGATGGATATAGGTGCGATTTTTTGTCATGTTAGTAGGATTATTCCTGATATAAGTGTTACTCCTTGTGCTACTTCGGGAACTCAGAAGTGGAATGGAGATAGGCCTAGTTTTATTGTTAGGGCGGTGGTTATTATGATGGATGCGATGGGGTTTGAGATTTTTGAGATTACTCATTGGCCGGAGTAAAGAAGGTTAATGGTGACTCCTATTATTAGTAATATTGAGGCAGTAGCTTGTGTAAGAAAATATTTTGTAGAGGCTTCTATGGCTCGTGGATTATACTTTTTTATGAGGATAGGGATGATGGCTAGCATGTTTATTTCGAATCCAATTCAGATCAGTAATCAGTGCGAGCTTAGTATGACGATTATGGTCCCTGCCATGATAGTTGCTATAATAATAGTGAGAATAGGGGGTTTTATTAGTACGGGAAGGGTATAAACCAACATTTTCGGGGTATGGGCCCGATAGCTTAATTTAGCTGACCTTACTGTAGAATATAGTGTAAGTTTGGTAGCACGAAGATCTTTGAATTCTTAAGATTAGGTTCGAAGCCTATTATTCTAGAAATAAGAGGATTTAAACCTCTATTATTTACTCTATCAAAGTAACTCTTTTATCAGACATATTTCTTATGTTTGGGGTGGGATACTCGCGGTAATAATGGGTAAGGCAACATGTCATATGCATAGGGCTAAAGTTAGGGGTAGAAAATTTTTTCACAATAAGTGTATTAATTGATCATAGCGGAATCGAGGGTATGATGCTCGAATTCATAGGAAGCAGATAGTTAGTAAGAGGGTTTTTATAGTGAAGTTAATAGAGTAGAGTTCTGGTATAAATGGGTTGTGGAATGCACCGAAGAATAGAATTGTTGTGAGGATATTTATTATAATGATATTTGCGTACTCTGCTAGAAAGAATAGGGCAAAAGGACCCGCTGCATACTCTACGTTAAATCCAGAAACTAGTTCGGATTCTCCTTCAGTTAAGTCGAAGGGGGCTCGGTTAGTTTCTGCTAGAGTAGAAATGAATCATATCATGGCTAGGGGCCAGGCCGGAAAGATTAGTCATATATGTTCTTGGGTGATAATTAGTGTGGATAGTGTAAATGACCCGTTTATTAGGAGGACTGATAGGAGAATGATTGCTAGTGTTACTTCATATGAGATTGTTTGAGCTACTGCTCGGAGGGCTCCGATTAGAGCGTATTTGGAGTTTGAGGCTCATCCTGACCAAAGGATGGAGTATACGGCGAGACTTGATATTGCTAGTATGAATAGGACTCCTAAGTTTATATTAATGAGTGGGTAGGGCATTGGGAGAGGGATTCATATAGTTAGGGCTAGTGATAGAGCTAGAATGGGGGCTAGAATGAATATTGATATGGAGGATGTAAGTGGTCGTAGAGGTTCTTTTGTGAAGAGTTTTACTGCATCTGCGATTGGTTGAAGGAGGCCGTAGGGGCCTACGATATTAGGCCCTTTTCGAAGTTGTATGTAGCCTAAGACTTTTCGTTCAACGAGGGTGAGGAAGGCTACGGCAAGAAGGATTGGGATGATAAGAGAGATAATGTTGATAAAGAACATTTTGTTAGGGAGAGGAATTGAACCTCTGATAATAAAGGTTTAAGTTTTACGCAGTTACCGGGCTCTGCCACCCTAACAAAGCCCCTTTTCTCGGGCTTATGAGGAGATAAACTGGTTAGATTGAGTTGACTTCATCTATTAGTTTTAAGGCGCCTTTGTGAGGTAGGCCTTACATCCCTTGTCCTTTCGTACTGGGGGAGGTTATATAATAGATAGAAACCGACCTGGATTACTCCGGTCTGAACTCAGATCACGTAGGACTTTAATCGTTGAACAAACGAACCCTTAATAGCTGCTGCACCATTAGGATGTCCTGATCCAACATCGAGGTCGTAAACCCTATTGTCGATATGGACTCTTGAATAGGATTGCGCTGTTATCCCTAGGGTAACTTGTTCCGTTGATCAAAAATTATTGGATCAATAAGTGATGTTATATTTTGACTTGTGGGTCTAAATTTTAATCACTCGGGAGTTTTTTTATATTCCGAGGTCACCCCAACCTAAATTGCTAACCCACAATAATGGTGTAATGTTATGCCTTGTAGGTATTTAGTATCCATAAGTTTGGGTTAGTTAATTAAAGCTCCATAGGGTCTTCTCGTCTTATTGTGGCATTCCCGCCTCTTCACGGGAAGGTCAATTTCACTGATTGGGAATAAGAGACAGTTAAACCCTCGTGTGGCCATTCATACAAGTCCTTATTTAGAGAACAAATGATTATGCTACCTTTGCACGGTCAGGATACCGCGGCCGTTAAACAAGTGTCACTGGGCAGGCAGTGCCTCCAATACTAGAAATGCTGGAGGTGATGTTTTTGGTAAACAGGCGGGGTTTGTGTTTGCCGAGTTCCTTTTACTCCTTTTAATCTTTCCTTAAATGCATGCCTGTGTTGGGTTAACAATAGGGTAGATAAGTATTTCATTTTTGGGTTGATATTATCAGATTGTTAACTATCAGTGGTCTATCCGTTTCTGATATAAGCTTATGCGGGGAGAAAATAGTTCTTGTTACTCATACTAGCATTGTTGCTTCTATATTTAAATAGAATGGCCCAGGAGGTATAATTAGGAGTTGATGTAATATGATTGGGATTAAGTTATATTGTTTGTTGAGCTGGAACGCTTTCTCAATTGGTGGCTGCTTTTAAGCCAACTATGGTGATGTTAGTATATACTCTCTAATAAAGGTTGTATCCTGATTCTAAGAAGCTGTACCTTCTTAGACTATATTTTAAATTTACATTAAAATTTTGTTTTTTTTAGGTAAATTTAAAGTTGAACTAAAATTCTGTTTGTGGGCAACCAGCTATCACCAGGCTCGTTAGGCTTTTCACCTCTACCCACAAATCTTCTCACTATTTTGCTACATAGATGAGTTGATCCTTTTAGATTGTTTATGGGTAGCTCGTCTGGTTTCGGGGAGCTTAGCTTAAGTTCTCTTTGTTAAGTCGTTTCTGGCTAGTTCATTATGCAAAAGGTAAAAGGGGTAATCTTTGCTGTTTAATACTGTTAAGATGTCTTTCATCATTCCCTTACGGTACTATCTCTATCGCTCCAATTAAAATTTCTATCTCCTATACTTTTATTATTTAACTAAATGTTTTACTTTATATGTCTGTGATACTTAAGTTTGGGGTTAGTTGGGCTAGCTTTTGTTCAAAGTGGTCATAAGTAATGAAATCTTCTGGGTGTAGGCCAGACGCTTTAGTTAAGCTACACTTTGATTAATCCAAGCACACCTTCCGGTATGCTTACCTTGTTACGACTTGTCTCCTCTTGTGTCTTAGTTAAGTTAATATGGTTATGGTTGTGTCTTATTACTTGAGGAGGGTGACGGGCGGTGTGTGCGTGCTTCATGGCCCTATTCAATTAAGCTCTCTATTCTTAATTTACTACTAAATCCTCCTTCAGTTTTTAATTTCATAAAAACGTTCGTGGAATGTTCTTGGGTAGAAAATGTAGCCCATTTCTTCCCACCCCATAAGTTACACCTTGACCTAACTTTTTTATGTAAAATGATTGTGCTTACTATTCTACCTTTTGAGGGTTTGCTGAAGATGGCGGTATATAGACTGAATTAGCAAAGGGTGGTGAGGTTTATCGGGGTTTATCGATTATAGAACAGGCTCCTCTAGAGGGATATAAAGCACCGCCAAGTCCTTTGAGTTTTAAGCTATTGCTAGTAGTCCTCTGGCGAATTATTTTGTTGTAAAATTATCTATGTTTAGGGCTAAGCATAGTGGGGTATCTAATCCCAGTTTGGGTCTTAGCTATCGTGTAGTCAGATTATTATAAAGTCACTTTCGTGGTCTATTTTATGGTAACTGTAGCTTTTTACGGCTTAGTTAAGTTTTAACTTTAGTGCAAAGGTATCTTAAACACGCTTTACGCCGTGGGCCTATTAGTTTGGGTTAATCGTATGACCGCGGTGGCTGGCACGAAATTTACCAACCCTTTTTAGTATGGCTTAGTCAAACTTTCGTTTATGGCTTAATTTTTATCACTGCTGTATCCCGTGGGGGTGTGGCTTAGCAAGGTGTTATGAGCTACTTAAGAGTGTGCTTGATACCTGCTCCTTTAGATCACTGCTGATTTTAAGGGCATTCTCACTGGGGCGTGGAGACTTGCATGTGTAAGTCTACTAAGAACTAATAGGAAGGCTAGGACCAAACCTTTGTGTTTATGGAGTCGTGCGACTCATCTTGGCATTTTCAGTGCCTTGCTTTATTAATTAAGCTACATTAACTTATACTGAAATTGTAGTGTGTATAATAAATAAAATACATAGTAAATATGAGAGGAAAAAAAAAGGGGATGCTATCTATAGATAGACCACGAGATCGAATGCGTGTAAGACTGTTGTGTTAAGTTAACTAGAGTAGCAATACATTTGTATACAATTTAAATAAAGCTTGTGAGTATTGTATGCACTTAGTCCTGTTTTTGGGGTTTGGCAGGACATAAATAAGTGTATAATAGATGACATGAGTTTATGGGGGGTAAGGGGGGTTTGTATAAGTTAACTTAATGTCTTGCGCGTGTACGTACGTGTACACACGTGTACGTACGTGTACACACGTGTACGTACGTGTACACACGTGTACGTACGTGTACGTACGTGTACGTACGTGTACGTACGTGTACGTACGTGTACACACGTGTACGTACGTGTACACACGTGTACGTACGTGTACACACGTGTACGTACGTGTACACACGTGTACGTACGTGTACACACGTGTACGTACGTGTACACACGTGTACGTACGTGTACACACGTGTACGTACGTGTACACACGTGTACGTACGTGTACACACGTGTACGTACGTGTACACACGTGTGTCCTAGAATTATATGTCCTGAAACCATTGACTGAATAGCACCTTGATTTTATGCGTGAGTTGATAAATGATAATGAATAAGTCCAGCTACAAGTTATTTGACTGCATTAGGGCCGCGACGGGCATATTCCCTGAGAGCAGAAGATAAGTTAGAGTTAGTGCCGTTGCGGTCATAGATGAGTGATAGCAGATTCCCCCCCTAAAAATAAAAGATACCAAATGCATGACACCACAGTTATGTGTGATCATGGGCTGATTAGTCACTAGTCCATCGAGATGTCCCATTTGCGAGAATTAGTAGGATTGGAATAAATAGAGTCATGGCCCTGAGGTAAGAACCAGATGCCAGGTATAGTTTCATGATAGTAACCCCCACATTAGCATGGGCCCGGAGCGAGAAGAGTGACATTACAGGCAAGGATTGATGGTTTCTCGAGGCATGGTGATTAAGCCCTTATTGGACTAAGTGATATGCATCTAGTTACTGTTGAGGATCAATGGGTTGTGGAATTGGACTAGACATGTCCTATGTAAAGATATAATATCATGTACATGCTTATATGCATGGGGCAAGCCATTAATGCACGACGTACATAGGGGAGGGAAAGAAGGATTTTTTGGAGATACTGACATAGCACAGTAGAGGTGGTCCAATATATGAATGTAGGGGGTGTCAGGGAATAGTTTAAGAAGAATTTCAGCTTTGGGTGCTGATGGTGGAGCAAGAGCTTCTTCCTTGAGTCTTAGGGAGGGCGACTACTCTCCATTTTTGGTTTACAAGACCAAGGTAATGATTATACTACAAAGACTCTTCATTTTAGAAGATTATTTTCGATAACGCTAATTGTTGGCATTAGAATCAATAGGATGGTGAAATATAGAATTGAGGCGACCTGTCCGATAATGATGAAAGGGTGTTCAACTGGCTGTCCTCCAATCCAAGTTAAAGTGAGAAGATCGGCGACTAAAAGTCAGAATAGGCATTGGCTGAGGGGTCGGAATATTATACTGCGTTGCTTAGATGTGTGGAGGAATGGAATGAATGCTAAAATTAGGATGGAGAATACTAGGGCGAGTACACCTCCTAATTTATTAGGGATAGATCGTAGGATGGCATAGGCGAATAGGAAGTATCATTCAGGTTTGATATGTGGAGGGGTGTTTAGGGGGTTTGCAGGGGTGTAGTTGTCTGGATCTCCTAATAGGTCTGGTGAAAATAAAACTAGTGATATTAAGACTAGGAGCAGGAGTAGGATTCCTAGGATATCTTTAATTGTGTAGTAGGGGTGAAACGGAATTTTGTCTGAGTCTGATGTGATTCCTGAGGGGTTGTTGGATCCGGTTTCGTGTAGAAATAGGAGGTGTACTATTGCTAGAGCTGCGATGATGAATGGAAAGATAAAATGAAATGCAAAGAATCGTGTTAAGGTTGCTTTGTCTACTGAGAAGCCACCTCAGATTCACTCTACTAAGTTGGTTCCGATATAGGGGATGGCGGAGAGAAGGTTAGTGATTACAGTTGCCCCTCAAAATGATATTTGTCCTCACGGCAGTACATAGCCTATGAATGCTGTGGCTATGGTTGCGAATAGTAGTACAATTCCAATGTTTCATGTTTCTATGAATACATAGGATCCATAGTATAGGCCTCGTCCCACATGTATGAATAGGCAGATGAAGAATATGGAAGCGCCATTTGCATGTATATAGCGGATAATTCAGCCGTAGTTAACGTCTCGACAGATGTGGGTGACCGATGAAAAAGCTGTGGCCGTGTCCGATGTGTAGTGTATAGCTAGAAATAAACCTGTTAGAATCTGTAGAATCAAGCATACTCCTAATAAGGACCCGAAATTCCATCAAGCAGAGATGTTAGATGGCGCTGGGAGGTCAATGAATGAATTGTTGACAATTTTGGCTAGTGGGTGGGTTTTTCGAATGTTGGTCATTAATGTTCTTATAGTTGAAATACAACGATGATTTTTCATGTCATTAGTCATGGTTAAATTCCATGTAGGAATAATGATAACATACATTGTATTTATTTTAAGTATCGTTTTTGTGATGAGTTTTGTGGGTTTTGCCACTAAACCATCTCCTATTTATGGTGGGCTTGTGCTAATTATTAGCGGTGGGATTGGTTGTGCGATTGTTCTGAATTTTGGGGGTTCTTTTTTAGGGCTGATAGTGTTTTTAATTTATTTGGGGGGTATATTAGTAGTATTTGGTTATACAACTGCTATGGCTACTGAGCAATACCCTGAGGTGTGAGTTTCAAATAAGGCTGTTCTAGCGGCTTTTATTACTGGTCTATTGTCTGAGTTGTTGACTGCTTGCTATATTTTGAAGGATGATGAGGTGGAGGTAGTATTAAAGTTTAATGGAATAGGGGATTGGGTAATTTATGATACGGGGGACTCTGGGTTTTTTAGTGAAGAGGCTATGGGTATTGCGGCTTTATATAGTTATGGAACCTGGTTGGTGATTGTTACAGGTTGGTCGCTGTTAACTGGTGTGTTGGTTATCATGGAAGTTACCCGTGGTAATTAAGGATTAGTAGGCTGAGAATTATAGTTAGTATGAACGATAGGAAATAGAGCTTGATGAGACCCTTTTGATTTGAAATAAGGGTAGAAGATTTTATTTGGAAATACGAGATTGATTTGGGTAGGATGTTTTCTAGTCAGATGGAGTCCAGAAGTATAGATGCTGATTTCTGGCTGATGGTTAAACTTGTTTTAGGTGTGAGGCGGTGCATAATGGTTGGATAATAGCCAAGGAGGGTGGAAAATTTAAAGTAATTAGATGGATAGTTAAATTTGAGTCCTTGTATGGTAAGGTTTAGTTCTAGTGCCAGGATGAAACCCAAGATAGTTACTGCAAGGGCTATCATTTTTAGATAATGAGGCATAGTTATCTGTGGGATGGTGGTGGGTGTGATGCTGTGGGAGATAATGTATCCTGCAAATACACTTCCGATAAGGAGTCGTTTAATAGAGTTAATTAGGAGAGGATTATTCTCGTTGATAAGGATTATAGGGGAGAAGCGGGGCTGGCCTAGTAGAGCGAAGAATATAATTCGGGTGCTGTAGGCAGCGGTTAGGGATGTGGCAACGAGTGTAATTAAGAGGGCTCAGGCGTTGGTATTCGACGTGTTAGCGGACTCGATGATCAGGTCTTTGGAGTAGAATCCTGTAAGGAAAGGTATGCCTGTTAATGCGAGGCTTCCGACAATCAGGGAAGTTGTGGTGAAGGGAAGGACTTTAAATAGGCCACCTATCTTTCGAATGTCTTGTTCATCGTTTAGGCTGTGGATAATTGACCCTGAACATATGAATAACATAGCTTTAAAAAATGCGTGAGTGCAGATGTGTAAGAAGGCTAGGTAAGGCTGGTTAATGCCAATTGTTACTATTATTAGGCCTAGTTGGCTTGAGGTAGAGAACGCTACAATTTTTTTGATATCGTTCTGTGTAAGAGCGCAGATTGCAGTAAATAGTGTAGTAATAGCCCCTAAGCATAAAGTGAGGGTTTGAATAGTTTGATTATGCTCTATTAGTGGATGAAAGCGGATAAGAAGAAATACTCCTGCTACAACTATTGTGCTTGAGTGAAGTAGGGCTGATACAGGAGTGGGGCCTTCTATGGCTGAGGGGAGTCAGGGATGTAAGCCGAATTGAGCAGATTTACCGGTAGCTGCTAATAGTAAGCCAAGTAGCGGCAAATTAAAATTATCGTTTGTTGTAATAAAGATTTGTTGAAGGTCTCATGTGTTTAAGTTCAATAGAAACCATGCTATGGTTATAATGAAGCCTACATCTCCAATACGGTTATAGAGGATAGCTTGTAGGGCAGCTGTATTTGCATCGGTTCGGCCGTATCATCATCCAATAAGTAAAAATGATATAATGCCAACTCCTTCTCAGCCAATGAATAGTTGGAATATGTTGTTTGCGGTGACTAAGACTATTATAGTAATAAGAAATAAGAGAAGATACTTGAAAAATCGGTTAATATAAGGATCGGAGTGTATATATCATATAGAAAACTCTATAATAGACCACGTGACAAAAAGGGCTACGGGCACAAAGATTATTGAGAAGTAGTCTAATTTAAAACTCATGGATAGTTTTATGGTCTGGATTGTTATTCAATGTCAGTTTGAAACAATTGTTTCCTGTCCTGAGTAGATGAATATTATTGTGGGAATTATGCTAATTATGAATGCGTAAGAAGTAGCGGTTTTTACATAGTATGGGTATAGCTTATTTTTGTAGAGTTTAGTAGAGGTTATAATGATGGGCAAAGTAAGAATGACTAGAGCTGTGATTATGCATGAAGTAAATATATTTATTACTTTTATTTGGAGTTGCACCAATTTTTTGGTTCCTAAGACCAATGGATTACTTCTATCCTATAAAAGTTGAAAAAGCCATGTTCTTATACATGGGAGCATGAGTTAGCAGTTCTTGCAGTACTTTTTCGGTAAGCAAAAAGGTTTGAGCTTTTATTATTAGATTCACAATCTAATGTTTTTGTTAAACTATGCTTACAGTAGATGGGACCGAGAATAATTTTAGGGTTAAGGGATAGGAGGAGTAGAGGCAGTAGATGCAAGGTTATTAGGGCATTTTCTCGTGTGAATGACGGTTTGATATTTTTGATATGGTGGGAATATTTACCACGCTGTGTGGTGATTAGTATATAAAGTGAGTATAGGGCAGTGATGGTGATGTTAATTCCTATTAGAATAATAGTAATGTTGGATCATGAGAATGA
Source organism: Canis aureus (assembly GCF_053574225.1). Classification (NCBI taxonomy): domain Eukaryota; kingdom Metazoa; phylum Chordata; class Mammalia; order Carnivora; family Canidae; genus Canis; species Canis aureus. The sequence goes on from NW_027554472.1 coordinate 20,318, forward strand.
GGATATCACTACAAATAGTTCTCCGATAAGATTAATTGTTGGAGGAAGAGCCAGATTTGTGAGGCTTGCTAATAACCATCAGGCTGCTATCAGGGGAAGGAGGGTTTGAAGTCCTCGTGCGAGAATCATAGTACGGCTATGGATTCGTTCGTAATTGGAGTTGGCTAAGCAGAATAGCATCGAGGATGTTAAACCATGGGCAATTATTAGGGCTGTTGCACCTATATAACTTCATGGTGTTTGAATAAGAACCGCTACAATAACGAGTGCCATATGACTAACTGAGGAGTATGCAATTAGGGATTTTAGATCTGTTTGACGGAGACAGATAGAGCTTGTTATGATTATGCCTCATAGAGATAATATTATGAAAGGATACGCTATGAAGTTGGTCAGGGGGTTTAGTAGGGTTGTAATTCGTATCATGCCATAGCCTCCTAATTTCAGGAGTACGGCGGCAAGTACCATGGAGCCGGCAATAGGGGCCTCTACGTGTGCTTTTGGTAGTCACAAGTGGAGGCCGTATAGAGGTATCTTTACTATGAATGCTATCATGCATGCCAATCATAAGAAAACATTAGATCAGGAGTTTGGCAGAGGTTGAATTCAGTATTGAATTATGAGAAAATTTAGGGAGCCCATGAAATTGTGGATGTAAAGGAGAGCTACTAGGAGTGGGAGAGATCCTATTAAAGTATAAAATAAGAAGTAGAGCCCTGCGTTTAGTCGTTCAGTTTGATTCCCCCATCGGGTAATAATGATCAGGGTTGGGATTAGTGTTGCCTCAAATAGGATGTAAAAGAAGATAAGTTCAGAGGCGGTGAAAGTTATAATTAGGAACAACTGGAGAAGAATCAGTATTGAAATATATAGTTTTTTTCGAGTTAAGGGTTCTTTTGATAAATGGTGTTGGCTTGCTATAAGTATAAGGGGTAGAAGTCATGTTGTAAGTGCTAGTAGCGGTGCTGATAGGGAGTCAGAGAAAAATATTAAGGAGGGGTTCAATGTATTATCATTTGGTTGATTCAGGTAGAATAAGCTGATTAAGCTGATTAGCAAACCATATGTTGTCGTGTTAATTCAGATTATGTTAGGCTTTGATACTCATGTAAGGGGGATCAGTATGATAGTGGGGATGATAATTTTTAGCATTGTAAGAGGTTTAGGTTTTGTACGTAATCAGTCCCGTAGGTGTTAGATACTATAACTAGTAGAGATAGTCCTAATGCTGCTTCGCAGGCAGCAAATACTAGTAGTACGATTGGTATCATGCTGGCTAATGTAAGGTGGTTGTTGAGAATAGTTACAGATATTATTACAAATAGTGATAATATTATGCCCTCTAAGCATAGTAGCGATGATATTAGGTGTGATCGATAAACAAGTATACCTATTAGAGAAAGAATGAATGCCAGAAAGATATTAATATATACTATGGACATATGATAATTATGAGATAAATCATAATCTAATGAGTCGAAATCATTTGTTTTGGCTTAAACTAATTATCATATTCGGTTCATTCTAGCCCCTTTTCGGTTCATTCGTACGCTAGGCTTGCAGCTAGGAGGGAGATTAGTAGGAGTGCTATGATAAGTATTGTTGTCAACTTGTTGGTTTGTGACGCTCAGGGAAGTGGGAGTAGGAGTGCGATTTCTAGGTCGAAAAGCAGGAATGTGATGGCAACTAGGAAGAATTTTATAGAGAAAGGTAGGCGAGCAGATCCCATGGGGTCAAAACCACATTCGTAGGGGCTTGTCTTGTCTGTATAAATATTTAGTTGGGGAAGTCAGAATGCGATTAGTACAAGTAAGGACGCTAGGGTTACATTAGTTATCAAGGTTAGTATTACGTTTATTACTTCTTTCCAGGTTGATCTGGAGCTAACTGATTGGAAGTCAATTGTACTAGTTATACTAAAGAAATAGGATCCTCATCAATAAATAGATACATATAAGAATAGTCAGACTACATCAACAAAGTGTCAATATCATGCAGCGGCTTCAAATCCGAAGTGGTGGTTTGATGTGAAGTGGTAGTATAGTTGTCGGAGAAAGCACACGATAAGGAATGTGGAGCCAATAATTACATGTAGTCCGTGAAACCCAGTAGCTATAAAAAAGGTAGATCCGTACACTCCGTCGGAGATTGTAAAAGATGTCTCGTAGTATTCGGAGGCCTGTAATAGTGTAAAATATACGCCTAAGGAGATTGTAATAAATAGGCCTTGAAGTATGTGTTTACGATTGCCTTCTATTAAACTATGATGGGCTCAAGTAATAGATACTCCGGAGGCTAGGAGGACTGAGGTGTTGAGTAGAGGAACTTCTAGTGGGTTAAGAGGAATAATGCCGGTGGGAGGTCAGCAACCTCCAAGTTCAGGAGTAGGGGCTAGGCTGGAATGGTAAAAGGCTCAAAAGAAGCCTGCAAAGAAAAATACTTCTGATACAATAAAAAGAACTATTCCGTACCGTAGTCCTTTTTGTACAATAGGGGTGTGATGTCCTTGGAATGTGCCTTCTCGGATCACATCTCGTCATCACTGGTATATGGTTAGCAGGTTGGTTGTGAATCCTAATGTAAGTAGGGATATTGAGTTATAGTGAAATCATATGATAAGACCCGATGTTATAAGAAGGGCAGAAAGGGCTCCTGTTAGCGGTCATGGGCTTGGGTTAACTATATGGTAAGCGTGAGTTTGGTGGGTCATTAGGTGTTGTCATGTAAGTATAGACTTACTAGTAAGGTAAAGACATAGGCTTGAATTAAGGCAACAGCAAACTCTAGAATCGTAAATAGAATTAAAATAATAAAAGTGATGAAAGCTGTGGTCGCGCTAATATTAATAAGAGCTAAGGTAGCCCCTCCAATCAAATGGATTAGGAGGTGTCCTGCAGTAATATTGGCGGTTAATCGAACGGCTAGAGCTATGGGTTGAATGAATAGACTAATAGTTTCGATGATTACTAGTATTGGAATTAGGGGAAGAGGGGTGCCTTGGGGTAGAAAGTGTGCCAAGGATGCTTTGGTCTTATAGCGGAAACCGGTAATTACTGTCCCTGCTCATAGGGGGATTGCTATTCCGAGGTTTATAGAGAGTTGTGTCGTGGGCGTAAATGAGTGGGGTAGTAGTCCAAGTAGGTTAGTTGAACCAATGAATAGAATTAGTGATATAAGTATGAGAGCTCAGGTTCGTCCCTTTTGATTATGAATTGCTAGTATTTGTTTTGATGTTAATTGAATTAATCATTGCTGAATGGAGATTAACCGATTATTGATTAGGCGATTGGGTGCTGGGAATAAAATGGAAGGGAATATGACGATCAGTACTACAATAGGGAGACCTATTATTGAGGGGGCAGCGAAAGAGGCGAATAAATTTTCGTTCATTTGTTTTCTCAAGGATTATGTTGACTAGTGATTTTAGTAGACTTGGTTATTGGGTTTTCCGGGTAGTGGTGATTTGAAATTTTTAGTTGGAATAGAATGAAGAGGGTGAGAAATATTGAAAAGATTATAATAAATCAGGTGGAGTGTCTAGCTGTGGCATTTCATTAAGGGGAGGTTAAAACTCCCAGTCTTTAACTTAAAAGGTTAATGCTTTATAGCTTCTTAATGAGTAAGTCTAGTCTAGGTTATACTATTAAGGCAGATCAGGTTTCAAAATAAGATAGGGGGACTATTTCAAGAACAATGGGTATAAAGCTATGGTTAGATCCGCAGATTTCAGAGCACTGGCCATAATACAGTCCCGGTCGTATGGCTATAAGGGTGGTTTGGTTTAGTCGTCCTGGAATAGCGTCAGTTTTTAGACCTAGTGATGGAACAGCTCATGAATGCAAAACGTCTTCTGAAGAAATAAGTATTCGGATGGTTATTTCTATTGGGAGGACAACTCGGTTGTCTACTTCTAATAGTCGGAGTTCTCCTGGCTTTAATTCTTGTGTTGGGATTATGTAGGAGTCAAAGTTTAAGTCTTCATAATCAGTATATTCATAGCTTCAGTATCATTGGTGGCCTATTGTTTTCACGGTTAAAGAGGGGTTATTGATTTCGTCTATTATATAAAGGATTCGGAGGGAAGGTAGAGCGATTAGGATTAGGATAATGGCGGGTAGGATAGTTCATACTGTTTCTACTTCCTGTGCGTCTATTGTGCTTGTATGAGTTAATTTTGTAGTCAATATTAGGGAAATGATGTAGAGAACTAAAGAACTGATTAAGAATACAATTATTAGTGTATGGTCATGAAAATGAAGTAGCTCCTCTATAATAGGGGAGGTTGCGTCCTGTAATCCGAGTTGAAATGGGTACGCCATAGAGGTATATAGGGGTTTCACCTATAATTTAACCTTGACAAAGTTATGTAATATTTTACTAATACCTCCTGATTGAGAAAGACATAGTGGTTATGACATTGGCTTGAAACCAATTTTAGGGGGTTCGATTCCTTCCTTTCTTATTTTTGGATTACATATGTAGGTTCTTCGAACGTGTGATATGGAGGGGGACATCCATGTAGTCATTCAATATTAGTTGTAGTAAGTTCTACTATAGCAACTTCTCGTTTGGATGCAAAGGCCTCTCAGATTATAAAAATTATAAGCATCACCGCTGTAAGCGAGATAAACGATCCTATAGAGGAGACGGTATTTCAGGTGGTATATGCATCTGGATAGTCAGAGTACCGACGAGGTATTCCGGATAAACCTAGGAAATGCTGAGGGAAGAAAGTTATATTTACTCCCACAAATATAATTGTAAAGTGAATCTTTGCTCAAGTATCGTTAAGAGTATAACCTGAGAATAAGGGGAATCAGTGGGCAAATCCTCCCATAATGGCAAAAACTGCTCCCATTGAGAGCACATAGTGAAAATGAGCTACAACATAATACGTATCATGAAGAACGATGTCTAAGGACGAATTAGCTAGGACAATGCCTGTTAGCCCGCCTACTGTGAATAAGAAAATAAACCCTAAAGCTCATAGCATAGCTGGAGATCATTTAATATTGCCTCCGTGAAGTGTTGCCAGTCAACTAAATACTTTTACTCCTGTTGGAATAGCGATAATTATAGTGGCGGATGTGAAGTATGCTCGTGTGTCTACGTCTATTCCTACAGTAAACATATGGTGAGCTCATACGATAAAGCCTAAAAACCCAATAGATATTATTGCCCATACTATTCCTATATAGCCGAAAGGCTCTTTTTTCCCTGAGTAGTAAGTGACAATGTGAGAAATTATTCCGAACCCTGGCAGGATAAGAATGTAAACTTCAGGATGTCCGAAGAATCAGAATAAGTGTTGATATAGGATAGGGTCTCCTCCTCCAGCGGGATCGAAAAATGTCGTATTAAGATTACGGTCTGTTAAAAGTATTGTAATTCCAGCAGCCAGTACAGGCAGGGATAGTAGGAGTAGAACTGCTGTAATTAGTACTGATCATACAAATAGGGGGGTTTGATACTGGGATATTGCAGGGGGTTTTATGTTGATAATAGTAGTAATGAAATTAATTGCCCCTAAAATAGAAGAGACTCCGGCTAAATGTAAGGAGAAAATTGTAAGATCAACGGATGCTCCTGCATGGGCCAGATTGCCAGCCAGTGGGGGGTAAACGGTCCACCCCGTTCCTGCACCTGCTTCTACCATAGAAGATGCTAATAGTAGAAGAAAAGATGGAGGAAGAAGTCAGAAGCTCATGTTATTTATTCGGGGGAATGCCATGTCCGGAGCACCAATTATTAATGGCACTAGTCAGTTTCCAAAGCCCCCAATTATAATGGGCATGACTATGAAGAAGATTATTACGAAAGCATGGGCGGTTACGACGACGTTATAAATTTGATCGTCGCCTAGTAAAGTACCGGGCTGACCTAGTTCGGCTCGGATGAGGAGGCTCAAGGCAGTGCCTACTATGCCGGCTCATGCTCCAAATAGTAAGTATAAAGTACCAATATCTTTGTGATTAGTAGAGAACAGTCATCGGTTAATGAACATAGGTAAAATGGCTGATAAAAGCATTAGACTGTAAATCTAAAAATAGAGGTTTAAGTCCTCTTTTTGCCAAGCTCTGTGGTGAATTTTCATATTGAATTGCAAATTCAAAGAAGCAGCCTAGACGCCGCCGGGGCTTCTCCCGCCTTTTTTTTCTACGCGGCGGGAGAAGGTAGATTGAAGCCAGTTACTAGGGTATTTAGCTGTTAACTAAAATTTCGTGAGGTAGAAGCTCACCAATCTAGGGAGGGCTTAGCTTAATTAAAGTGTTTGATTTGCATTCAATTGATGTAAGATAGATTCTTGCAGCCCTTAGAGGTGATTTGGTCAGGGGTTAAGTGTATAGCACTTGCTTAGAGCTTTGAAGGCTCTTGGTCTGGTCTAACCTAAACTCCTAGTCCAAGACTGATAATATAGGTGTTAGCGGGAGTAGTATAGTTGAGATAATGATTAAGGGGGGTAGTAGGGTTGCCTTTTTTGTGTACTCGAATTGTCATTTTATTTTTATGTTATTTGTGGACGGGAATATGGTAAGTGCGGTGCTATATGTGAGTCGCAGGTAGAAATATAAGTTAAGTAGAGCGGTGATGGCTATTAGTGTTGGAATAATAATTATGTTATTTTTTGTTAATTCTTGAATAATTATTCATTTAGGGATGAAGCCAGATAATGGGGGTAGTCCTCCTAGGGATAATATTAAGATTAAGATTATGGAGGTGATTAGGGGAAATTTATTTCATATGTGGGATAAGGATAAGGTTGTGGTGGATGAGTTTAATATGAATAGTATGAAGGTAGATAGTGTTATTAGAATATATAAAGTTAAGTTTAGGATTATTATTGTAGGGTTGTAAATAATGATAGCGGCTATTCAGCCTATGTGGGCAATGGAGGAGTATGCTATGATTTTTCGTAGTTGAGTTTGATTTAGTCCGCCTCAGCCTCCTACTAGAACGGATGCGAGGGCTATTAGTATAAGAAGGTTGGTGTTAATTGATGGGGAGATTTGATATAGGATGGATATAGGTGCGATTTTTTGTCATGTTAGTAGGATTATTCCTGATATAAGTGTTACTCCTTGTGCTACTTCGGGAACTCAGAAGTGGAATGGAGATAGGCCTAGTTTTATTGTTAGGGCGGTGGTTATTATGATGGATGCGATGGGGTTTGAGATTTTTGAGATTACTCATTGGCCGGAGTAAAGAAGGTTAATGGTGACTCCTATTATTAGTAATATTGAGGCAGTAGCTTGTGTAAGAAAATATTTTGTAGAGGCTTCTATGGCTCGTGGATTATACTTTTTTATGAGGATAGGGATGATGGCTAGCATGTTTATTTCGAATCCAATTCAGATCAGTAATCAGTGCGAGCTTAGTATGACGATTATGGTCCCTGCCATGATAGTTGCTATAATAATAGTGAGAATAGGGGGTTTTATTAGTACGGGAAGGGTATAAACCAACATTTTCGGGGTATGGGCCCGATAGCTTAATTTAGCTGACCTTACTGTAGAATATAGTGTAAGTTTGGTAGCACGAAGATCTTTGAATTCTTAAGATTAGGTTCGAAGCCTATTATTCTAGAAATAAGAGGATTTAAACCTCTATTATTTACTCTATCAAAGTAACTCTTTTATCAGACATATTTCTTATGTTTGGGGTGGGATACTCGCGGTAATAATGGGTAAGGCAACATGTCATATGCATAGGGCTAAAGTTAGGGGTAGAAAATTTTTTCACAATAAGTGTATTAATTGATCATAGCGGAATCGAGGGTATGATGCTCGAATTCATAGGAAGCAGATAGTTAGTAAGAGGGTTTTTATAGTGAAGTTAATAGAGTAGAGTTCTGGTATAAATGGGTTGTGGAATGCACCGAAGAATAGAATTGTTGTGAGGATATTTATTATAATGATATTTGCGTACTCTGCTAGAAAGAATAGGGCAAAAGGACCCGCTGCATACTCTACGTTAAATCCAGAAACTAGTTCGGATTCTCCTTCAGTTAAGTCGAAGGGGGCTCGGTTAGTTTCTGCTAGAGTAGAAATGAATCATATCATGGCTAGGGGCCAGGCCGGAAAGATTAGTCATATATGTTCTTGGGTGATAATTAGTGTGGATAGTGTAAATGACCCGTTTATTAGGAGGACTGATAGGAGAATGATTGCTAGTGTTACTTCATATGAGATTGTTTGAGCTACTGCTCGGAGGGCTCCGATTAGAGCGTATTTGGAGTTTGAGGCTCATCCTGACCAAAGGATGGAGTATACGGCGAGACTTGATATTGCTAGTATGAATAGGACTCCTAAGTTTATATTAATGAGTGGGTAGGGCATTGGGAGAGGGATTCATATAGTTAGGGCTAGTGATAGAGCTAGAATGGGGGCTAGAATGAATATTGATATGGAGGATGTAAGTGGTCGTAGAGGTTCTTTTGTGAAGAGTTTTACTGCATCTGCGATTGGTTGAAGGAGGCCGTAGGGGCCTACGATATTAGGCCCTTTTCGAAGTTGTATGTAGCCTAAGACTTTTCGTTCAACGAGGGTGAGGAAGGCTACGGCAAGAAGGATTGGGATGATAAGAGAGATAATGTTGATAAAGAACATTTTGTTAGGGAGAGGAATTGAACCTCTGATAATAAAGGTTTAAGTTTTACGCAGTTACCGGGCTCTGCCACCCTAACAAAGCCCCTTTTCTCGGGCTTATGAGGAGATAAACTGGTTAGATTGAGTTGACTTCATCTATTAGTTTTAAGGCGCCTTTGTGAGGTAGGCCTTACATCCCTTGTCCTTTCGTACTGGGGGAGGTTATATAATAGATAGAAACCGACCTGGATTACTCCGGTCTGAACTCAGATCACGTAGGACTTTAATCGTTGAACAAACGAACCCTTAATAGCTGCTGCACCATTAGGATGTCCTGATCCAACATCGAGGTCGTAAACCCTATTGTCGATATGGACTCTTGAATAGGATTGCGCTGTTATCCCTAGGGTAACTTGTTCCGTTGATCAAAAATTATTGGATCAATAAGTGATGTTATATTTTGACTTGTGGGTCTAAATTTTAATCACTCGGGAGTTTTTTTATATTCCGAGGTCACCCCAACCTAAATTGCTAACCCACAATAATGGTGTAATGTTATGCCTTGTAGGTATTTAGTATCCATAAGTTTGGGTTAGTTAATTAAAGCTCCATAGGGTCTTCTCGTCTTATTGTGGCATTCCCGCCTCTTCACGGGAAGGTCAATTTCACTGATTGGGAATAAGAGACAGTTAAACCCTCGTGTGGCCATTCATACAAGTCCTTATTTAGAGAACAAATGATTATGCTACCTTTGCACGGTCAGGATACCGCGGCCGTTAAACAAGTGTCACTGGGCAGGCAGTGCCTCCAATACTAGAAATGCTGGAGGTGATGTTTTTGGTAAACAGGCGGGGTTTGTGTTTGCCGAGTTCCTTTTACTCCTTTTAATCTTTCCTTAAATGCATGCCTGTGTTGGGTTAACAATAGGGTAGATAAGTATTTCATTTTTGGGTTGATATTATCAGATTGTTAACTATCAGTGGTCTATCCGTTTCTGATATAAGCTTATGCGGGGAGAAAATAGTTCTTGTTACTCATACTAGCATTGTTGCTTCTATATTTAAATAGAATGGCCCAGGAGGTATAATTAGGAGTTGATGTAATATGATTGGGATTAAGTTATATTGTTTGTTGAGCTGGAACGCTTTCTCAATTGGTGGCTGCTTTTAAGCCAACTATGGTGATGTTAGTATATACTCTCTAATAAAGGTTGTATCCTGATTCTAAGAAGCTGTACCTTCTTAGACTATATTTTAAATTTACATTAAAATTTTGTTTTTTTTAGGTAAATTTAAAGTTGAACTAAAATTCTGTTTGTGGGCAACCAGCTATCACCAGGCTCGTTAGGCTTTTCACCTCTACCCACAAATCTTCTCACTATTTTGCTACATAGATGAGTTGATCCTTTTAGATTGTTTATGGGTAGCTCGTCTGGTTTCGGGGAGCTTAGCTTAAGTTCTCTTTGTTAAGTCGTTTCTGGCTAGTTCATTATGCAAAAGGTAAAAGGGGTAATCTTTGCTGTTTAATACTGTTAAGATGTCTTTCATCATTCCCTTACGGTACTATCTCTATCGCTCCAATTAAAATTTCTATCTCCTATACTTTTATTATTTAACTAAATGTTTTACTTTATATGTCTGTGATACTTAAGTTTGGGGTTAGTTGGGCTAGCTTTTGTTCAAAGTGGTCATAAGTAATGAAATCTTCTGGGTGTAGGCCAGACGCTTTAGTTAAGCTACACTTTGATTAATCCAAGCACACCTTCCGGTATGCTTACCTTGTTACGACTTGTCTCCTCTTGTGTCTTAGTTAAGTTAATATGGTTATGGTTGTGTCTTATTACTTGAGGAGGGTGACGGGCGGTGTGTGCGTGCTTCATGGCCCTATTCAATTAAGCTCTCTATTCTTAATTTACTACTAAATCCTCCTTCAGTTTTTAATTTCATAAAAACGTTCGTGGAATGTTCTTGGGTAGAAAATGTAGCCCATTTCTTCCCACCCCATAAGTTACACCTTGACCTAACTTTTTTATGTAAAATGATTGTGCTTACTATTCTACCTTTTGAGGGTTTGCTGAAGATGGCGGTATATAGACTGAATTAGCAAAGGGTGGTGAGGTTTATCGGGGTTTATCGATTATAGAACAGGCTCCTCTAGAGGGATATAAAGCACCGCCAAGTCCTTTGAGTTTTAAGCTATTGCTAGTAGTCCTCTGGCGAATTATTTTGTTGTAAAATTATCTATGTTTAGGGCTAAGCATAGTGGGGTATCTAATCCCAGTTTGGGTCTTAGCTATCGTGTAGTCAGATTATTATAAAGTCACTTTCGTGGTCTATTTTATGGTAACTGTAGCTTTTTACGGCTTAGTTAAGTTTTAACTTTAGTGCAAAGGTATCTTAAACACGCTTTACGCCGTGGGCCTATTAGTTTGGGTTAATCGTATGACCGCGGTGGCTGGCACGAAATTTACCAACCCTTTTTAGTATGGCTTAGTCAAACTTTCGTTTATGGCTTAATTTTTATCACTGCTGTATCCCGTGGGGGTGTGGCTTAGCAAGGTGTTATGAGCTACTTAAGAGTGTGCTTGATACCTGCTCCTTTAGATCACTGCTGATTTTAAGGGCATTCTCACTGGGGCGTGGAGACTTGCATGTGTAAGTCTACTAAGAACTAATAGGAAGGCTAGGACCAAACCTTTGTGTTTATGGAGTCGTGCGACTCATCTTGGCATTTTCAGTGCCTTGCTTTATTAATTAAGCTACATTAACTTATACTGAAATTGTAGTGTGTATAATAAATAAAATACATAGTAAATATGAGAGGAAAAAAAAAGGGGATGCTATCTATAGATAGACCACGAGATCGAATGCGTGTAAGACTGTTGTGTTAAGTTAACTAGAGTAGCAATACATTTGTATACAATTTAAATAAAGCTTGTGAGTATTGTATGCACTTAGTCCTGTTTTTGGGGTTTGGCAGGACATAAATAAGTGTATAATAGATGACATGAGTTTATGGGGGGTAAGGGGGGTTTGTATAAGTTAACTTAATGTCTTGCGCGTGTACGTACGTGTACACACGTGTACGTACGTGTACACACGTGTACGTACGTGTACACACGTGTACGTACGTGTACACACGTGTACGTACGTGTACACACGTGTACGTACGTGTACACACGTGTACGTACGTGTACGTACGTGTACGTACGTGTACGTACGTGTACACACGTGTACGTACGTGTACACACGTGTACGTACGTGTACACACGTGTACGTACGTGTACACACGTGTACGTACGTGTACACACGTGTACGTACGTGTACACACGTGTACGTACGTGTACACACGTGTACGTACGTGTACACACGTGTGTCCTAGAATTATATGTCCTGAAACCATTGACTGAATAGCACCTTGATTTTATGCGTGAGTTGATAAATGATAATGAATAAGTCCAGCTACAAGTTATTTGACTGCATTAGGGCCGCGACGGGCATATTCCCTGAGAGCAGAAGATAAGTTAGAGTTAGTGCCGTTGCGGTCATAGATGAGTGATAGCAGATTCCCCCCCTAAAAATAAAAGATACCAAATGCATGACACCACAGTTATGTGTGATCATGGGCTGATTAGTCACTAGTCCATCGAGATGTCCCATTTGCGAGAATTAGTAGGATTGGAATAAATAGAGTCATGGCCCTGAGGTAAGAACCAGATGCCAGGTATAGTTTCATGATAGTAACCCCCACATTAGCATGGGCCCGGAGCGAGAAGAGTGACATTACAGGCAAGGATTGATGGTTTCTCGAGGCATGGTGATTAAGCCCTTATTGGACTAAGTGATATGCATCTAGTTACTGTTGAGGATCAATGGGTTGTGGAATTGGACTAGACATGTCCTATGTAAAGATATAATATCATGTACATGCTTATATGCATGGGGCAAGCCATTAATGCACGACGTACATAGGGGAGGGAAAGAAGGATTTTTTGGAGATACTGACATAGCACAGTAGAGGTGGTCCAATATATGAATGTAGGGGGTGTCAGGGAATAGTTTAAGAAGAATTTCAGCTTTGGGTGCTGATGGTGGAGCAAGAGCTTCTTCCTTGAGTCTTAGGGAGGGCGACTACTCTCCATTTTTGGTTTACAAGACCAAGGTAATGATTATACTACAAAGACTCTTCATTTTAGAAGATTATTTTCGATAACGCTAATTGTTGGCATTAGAATCAATAGGATGGTGAAATATAGAATTGAGGCGACCTGTCCGATAATGATGAAAGGGTGTTCAACTGGCTGTCCTCCAATCCAAGTTAAAGTGAGAAGATCGGCGACTAAAAGTCAGAATAGGCATTGGCTGAG